>NC_066848.1:5060685-5329574 GCF_001640805.2 Lates calcarifer | reverse complement strand
GTTTTTGACCTTTTAATATACTACATTTTTTGACGCCTTACTATACAATGACATTTTTTGACTATTTTTCATGCCTTACTATACTATGACATTTTTGACACCATACTATACTACGACATTTTTTTGGTGTTTTTTGACCCTTTACTATACTATGACATTTTTTGACTATTTTTCATGCCTTACTATACTGTGACATTTTTTGACCATTTTTGACACCATACTATACTGTGACATTTTTTGACCATTTTTGACCCCACACTATACTATGACATTTTTTGACTATTTTTCATGCCTTACTATACTATGACATTTTTGACCATTTTTCATACTATACTATGACATTTTTTGACCATTTTCATGCCTTTACTATACTATGACATTTTTTGACCATTTTTGACACCATACTATACTGCGACATTTTTTTGACAATTTTCATGCTTACTATACTGTGACATTTTTGACCATTTTTGACCCGTACTATACTATGACATTTTTTGACTATTTTTCATGCCTTACTATACTATGAGATTTTTTGACCATTTTTCATGCCTTACTATACTGTGACATTTTTTTGACCATTTTTGACACCATACTATACTGTGACATTTTTTGACAATTTTTGCCCCCGTACCTATACTATGACATTTTTTGACCATTTTTCATGCCTTACTATACTGTGACATTTTTTGACCATTTTTGACACCATACTATACTGTGACATTTTTTGACCATTTTTGACCCCGTACTATAGGAAGACATTTTTTGGTGTTTTTTGACCCTTTACTATACTATGAGATTTTTTGACCATTTTTCATGCCTTACTATACTGTGACATTTTTTTGACCATTTTTGACACCATACTATACTGTGACATTTTTTGACCATTTTTGACCCCACACTATACTATGACATTTTTTGACTATTTTTCATGCCTTACTATACTATGACATTTTTTGACCATTTTTCATGCCTTACTATACTATGACATTTTTTGACTATTTTTCATGCCTTACTATACTATGACATTTTTTGACCATTTTTCATGCCTTACTATACTATGACATTTTTTGACAATTTTTGACACCATACTATACTGCAACATTTTTTGACAATTTTTCATGCCTTACTATACTACGACATTTTTTGACCATTTTTGACCCCGTACTATACTATGACATTTTTTGACTATTTTTGACCCCACACTATACTATGACATTTTTTGACAATTTTTCATGCCTTACTATACTACCGACATTTTTTGACCATTTTTGACCCCGTACTATAGGAAGACATTTTTTGGTGTTTTTTGACACTTTACTATACTATGACATTTTTTGGACCATTTTTGACCCCGTACTATACTATGACATTTTTTGACTATTTTTCATGCCTTACTATACTATGACATTTTTTGACCATTTTTTGACACCTTACTATACAATGACATTTTTTGACCATTTTTGACCCCGTACTATAGGAAGACATTTTTTTGGTGTTTTTTGACCCTTTACTATACTATGACATTTTTTGACCATTTTTGACCCCTTTTCATGCCTTACTATACTGTGACATTTTTTGACCATTTTTGACCCCGTACTATACTAAGACATTTTTTGGTATTTTTTGACCCCTTACTATACTATGACATTTTTTAACCCCTTACTGTACAATGACATTTTTTTGACCATTTTGACACCACACTATACTATGACATTTTTTGGTGGTTTTTGACCTTTTAATATACTACATTTTTTGACGCCTTACTATACAATGACATTTTTTGACCATTTTTGACCCCATACTATACTATGACATTTTTTGACCATTTTTGACACCATACTATACTATGACATTTTTTGGTGTTTTTTTGACCCTTTACTATACTATGACATTTTTTTGACCATTTTGACACCACACTATACTATGACATTTTTTGGTGGTTTTTGACCTTTTAATATACTACATTTTTTGACGCCTTACTATACAATGACATTTTTTGACACCATACTATACTGACATTTTTTGACACCATACTATACAATGACATTTTTTGACTATTTTTCATGCCTTACTATACTATGACATTTTTTGACTATTTTTCATGCCTTACTATACTATGACATTTTTTGACCATTTTTGACACTATACTATACTATGACATTTTTTGGTGTTTTTTTTGACCCTTTACTATACTATGACATTTTTTTGACCATTTTGACACCACACTATACTATGACATTTTTTGGTGGTTTTTGACCTTTTAATATACTACATTTTTTGACGCCTTAATATACTGACATTTTTTGACACCATACTATACAATGACATTTTTTGGTGTTTTTTGACCCTTTACTATACTATGACATTTTTTGACCATTTTTGCATGCCTTACTATACTGTGACATTTTTTGACCATTTTTGACACCATACTATACTGTGACATTTTTTGACCATTTTTGACCCCACACTATACTATGACATTTTTTGACCATTTTTCATGCCTTACTATACTATGACATTTTTTGACTATTTTTCATGCCTTACTATACTATGACATTTTTTGACCATTTTTGACACCATACTATACTGCGACATTTTTTGACAATTTTTCATGCCTTACTATACTATGACATTTTTTGACCATTTTTCATGCATTACTATACTATGACATTTTTTGACTATTTTTCATGCCTTACTATACTATGACATTTTTTGACCATTTTTGACACCATACTATACTGCGACATTTTTTGACAATTTTTCATGCCTTACTATACTACGACATTTTTTGACCATTTTTGACCCCGTACTATACTATGACATTTTTTGACCATTTTTCATGCCTTACTATACTGTGACATTTTTTGACCATTTTTGACACCATACTATACTGTGACATTTTTTGACCATTTTTGACCCCACACTATACTATGACATTTTTTGACTATTTTTCATGCCTTACTATACTATGACATTTTTTGACCATTTTTCATGCCTTACTATACTATGACATTTTTTGACCATTTTTGACACCATACTATACTGCGACATTTTTTGACAATTTTTCATGCCTTACTATACTACGACATTTTTTGACCATTTTTGACCCCGTACTATACTATGACATTTTTTGACTATTTTTCATGCCTTACTATACTATGACATTTTTTGACCATTTTTTGACACCTTACTATACAATGACATTTTTTGACCATTTTTGACCCCGTACTATACTATGACATTTTTTGACCATTTTTGACCCCGTACTATAGTAAGACATTTTTTGACCATTTTTGACCCTTTATTATACTATGACATTTTTTGACAATTTTTCATGCCTTACTATACTATGACATTTTTTGACCATTTTTGACACCATACTATACTATGACATTTTCTGGTGTTTTTTTGACCCTTTACTATACTATGACACCACACTATACTATGACATTTTTTGGTGGTTTTTGACCTTTTAATATACTACATTTTTTGACGCCTTACTATACAATGACATTTTTTGACACCATACTATACTATGACATTTTTTGACTATTTTTCATGCCTTACTATACTATGACATTTTTTGACACCATACTATACTATGACATTTTTTGGTGTTTTTTGACCCTTTACTATACTATGACATTTTTTGACTATTTTTCATGCCTTACTATACTATGACATTTTTTGACTATTTTTCATGCCTTACTATACTATGACATTTTTTGACCATTTTTCATGCCTTACTATACTGTGACATTTTTTGACCATTTTTGACACCATACTATACTGTGACATTTTTTGACCATTTTTGACCCCGTACTATACTATGACATTTTTTGACACCATACTATACTATGACATTTTTTGGTGTTTTTTGACCCTTTACTATACTATGACATTTTTTGACCATTTTTCATGCCTTACTATACTGTGACATTTTTTGACCATTTTTGACACCATACTATACTGTGACATTTTTTGACTATTTTTCAGGCCTTACTATACTATGACATTTTTTGACCATTTTTCATGCCTTACTATACTATGACATTTTTTGACTATTTTTCATGCCTTACTATACTATGACATTTTTTGACCATTTTTGACACCATACTATACTGCGACATTTTTTGACTATTTTTCATGCCTTACTATACTATGACATTTTTTGACCATTTTTGACACCATACTATACTATGACATTTTTTGACTATTTTTCATGCCTTACTATACTGTGACATTTTTTGACCATTTTTGACACCATACTATACTGTGACATTTTTTGACCATTTTTGCCCCCGTACTATACTATGACATTTTTTGACAATTTTTCATGCCTTACTATACTACGACATTTTTTGACCATTTTTGACCCCGTACTATAGGAAGACATTTTTTGGTGTTTTTTGACCCTTTACTATACTATGAGATTTTTTGACCATTTTTCATGCCTTACTATACTGTGACATTTTTTGACCATTTTTGACACCATACTATACTGTGACATTTTTTGACCATTTTTGACCCCACACTATACTATGACATTTTTTGACTATTTTTCATGCCTTACTATACTATGACATTTTTTGACCATTTTTGACACCATACTATACTGCGACATTTTTTGACAATTTTTCATGCCTTACTATACTACGACATTTTTTGACCATTTTTGACCCCGTACTATACTATGACATTTTTTTGACCATTTTGACGCCTTACTATACAACGACATTTTTTGACCCCATACTATACTATGACATTTTTTGACACCTTACTATACAATGACATTTTTTGACCATTTTTGACACCATACTATACTGCGACATTTTTTGACAATTTTTCATGCCTTACTATACTACGACATTTTTTGACCATTTTTGAACCCGTACTATACTATGACATTTTTTGACCATTTTTCATGCCTTACTATACTGTGACATTTTTTGACCATTTTTGACCCCACACTATGACATTTTTTGACTATTTTTCATGCCTTACTATACTATGACATTTTTTGACCATTTTTCATGCCTTACTATGCTATGACATTTTTTGACCATTTTTGACACCATACTATACTGCGACATTTTTTGACAATTTTTCATGCCTTACTATACTACGACATTTTTTGACCATTTTTGACCCCGTACTATACTATGACATTTTTTGACTATTTTTCATGCCTTACTATACTATGACATTTTTTGACCATTTTTTGACACCTTACTATACAATGACATTTTTTGACCATTTTTGACCCCGTACTATACTATGACATTTTTTGACCATTTTTGACCCCGTACTATAGTAAGACATTTTTTGACCATTTTTGACCCTTTATTATACTATGACATTTTTTGACAATTTTTCATGCCTTACTATACTATGACATTTTTTGACCATTTTTGACACCATACTATACTATGACATTTTTTGGTGTTTTTTTGACCCTTTACTATACTATGACACCACACTATACTATGACATTTTTTGGTGGTTTTTGACCTTTTAATATACTACATTTTTTGACGCCTTACTATACAATGACATTTTTTGACACCATACTATACTATGACATTTTTTGACTATTTTTCATGCCTTACTATACTATGACATTTTTTGACACCATACTATACTATGACATTTTTTGGTGTTTTTTGACCCTTTACTATACTATGACATTTTTTGACTATTTTTCATGCCTTACTATACTGTGACATTTTTTGACCATTTTTGACACCATACTATACTGTGACATTTTTTGACCATTTTTGACCCCACACTATACTATGACATTTTTTGACTATTTTTCATGCCTTACTATACTATGACATTTTTTGACCATTTTTGACACCATACTATACTACGACATTTTTTGACCATTTTTGACCCCGTACTATACTATGACATTTTTTGACCATTTTTGACACCATACTATACTGTGACATTTTTTGACCATTTTTCATGCCTTACTATACTATGACATTTTTTGACCATTTTTGACACCATACTATACTGCGACATTTTTTGACAATTTTTCATGCCTTACTATACTACGACATTTTTTGACCATTTTTGACCCCGTACTATACTATGACATTTTTTGACTATTTTTCATGCCTTACTATACTATGACATTTTTTGACCATTTTTGACACCATACTATACTGTGACATTTTTTGACCATTTTTGCCCCCGTACTATACTATGACATTTTTTGACAATTTTTCATGCCTTACTATACTACGACATTTTTTGACCATTTTTGACCCCGTACTATAGGAAGACATTTTTTGGTGTTTTTTGACCCTTTACTATACTATGACATTTTTTGACTATTTTTCATGCCTTACTATACTATGACATTTTTTGACCATTTTTCATGCCTTACTATACTATGACATTTTTTGACTATTTTTCATGCCTTACTATACTATGACATTTTTTGACCCCATACTATACTATGACATTTTTTGACACCTTACTATACAATGACATTTTTTGACCATTTTTGACCCCACACTATTCTATGACATTTTTTGACTATTTTTGACCCCTTACTGTACTATGACATTTTTTGACCATTTTTGACCCCACACTATTCTATGACATTTTTTGACCATTTTTGACACCATACTATACTATGACATTTTTTCGTGTTTTTTTGACCCTTTACTATACTATGACATTTTTTTGACCATTTTGACACCACACTATACTATGACATTTTTTGGTGGTTTTTGACCTTTTAATATACTACATTTTTTGACGCCTTACTATACTGACATTTTTTGACACCATACTATACTATGACATTTTTTGACTATTTTTCATGCCTTACTATACTATGACATTTTTTTGACCATTTTTGACCCCTTACTGTACTATGACATTTTTTGACCATTTTTGACACCATACTATACTATGACATTTTTTGACCATTTTTGACGCTTTACTGTACTTTGGCATGTTTTGGTGGCTTTTGACCCCGTACTATACTATGACATTTTTTGACCATTTTTGACCTCGTACTATACTAAGACATTTTTTGACCATTTTTGACACCATACTATCCTATGACATTTTTTGATCATTTTTGACGACTTACTTTGACGACCATTTTTTGGTGGTTTTTGACCTTTTACTATACTACATTTTTTGACGCCTTACTATACAATGACATTTTTTGACCCCATACTATACTATGACATTTTTTGACTATTTTTGACCCCGTACTATACTATGACATTTTTTGATCATTTTTGACAACTTACTACACTATGACATTTTTTGATCATTTTTTGACGCCTTACTATACTATGACGTTTTTTGACCCTTTACTATTCTTCATCAACAGTTTAACCATGAAAACACAGATAAATATTCAACATTACACCTGAACCTGGTTTTTGGCGCCTTACTATATCATGATATAATTTGAGGGTATTTGACACCTTACTATACTATGACATTTTTTGATCATTTTTGATGCTTTATTATACTATGACAGTTTCTGACACCTTAATATACTATTACATTTTTTGACCATTTTGATGCCTTACTAAACAGTGTTCTGTGTTGGACAGTTGATGTAAAGCTGTTTGTGAATTACCTGGAGGCCTCTGTCTTGGTCTGAAAGAACTTCTTCATTGTACGAAGACTCTCTGTGATCTTGGACTACATCTCTGTGATCGTGGACTACGTCTCTGTGATCGCGGACAATGTCTCTGAGATTATGGACAATGTCTCTGCGATCATGGACTATGTCTTTGTGATCGTGGACGATGTCTCTGAGATCATAGACGGTATGTCTCTGTGGTCATCGACAATGTCCCTGATCGCGGGCAATGCCGTCAAATCGGTGACCCCCGTCTCCGCCGATTCTATCGCAAGGTCTCTACGAAGCATGGACAATGTCTCTGATCACGGACAACGTCTCTCTCATCTTTGACAAGGTCTCTGCGATCATGGACAATGTCTCTGATCGTGGACAATGTCTCCCTCATCCTCAACAATGTCTCTCCGGTCATGGACCATGTCTCTGTGATCATGGATGATGTTGTGGACGAAATGGTGACACCTTATTGTGGACAAAGTGGTGACACCTGGAGGAAATCAAAGAGAAACATACAAAGGAAAATGATCAATACACTACTACCTATTCTTCATCAACAGTTTAACCATGAAAACACAGATAAATATTCAACATTACAGCTGAACCAGAACATTTAACATTTTTACACAATACTATGGGGGGGGGGTTAGAGCCATTTTGCCAATTGGGGACGCTGTATTTGAATGAACTCCTCCTAGAGATTTGAATCATATCGACTTCAAACGGAGTCAGTTTACTGTTAACGCCTTTGTGATTAAAAGTTATCAAAAGTTTGAGTTTTCGTCAAAAGGCGTAGTCATAGCGGCACTTCATTCAACGCACATCAATTATTGGTAACGCTGACATCCAAGTGTAAAGCAGCTAGGTACAGCCGTAATGTACACGCAACGATGACAAGGACATGATAGACTGCTACAAACAAGCAGAGTTTAAATGACCAGGATGTAACACAAAATTACAAAGAGATGCAAAATGGCGATGGAGTGACTCTAAACAATTACAACAGGGATTTAAATAGACTAGGGGGAACTCGTGTTTTCACCCGTCCATGTTGGGGGTCCACAACTCATGTCAAGGACACAAACACACTCTTACCCACGCCATAAAAACGACGTCAAAAGCAAAGAGAAGGCTAATGCTAACGCTCCCCGCTAACGCTAGCCGCTAGCTAGTTCATTCCTTAGCCTTACCTTCGCGCCGCAGGTGTGTTTAGCGTCCGGGCTCACTCGTGTTCGACAAAGAAGCAGCTTCAAAGCCTGTTTTAGCATCAATGCTTCTTCAGTAATCAAGTTTTCTCACAGCAATGACAAACCGAGTCAATGACTCA
This sequence comes from Lates calcarifer, assembly GCF_001640805.2. Lineage (NCBI taxonomy): Eukaryota > Metazoa > Chordata > Actinopteri > Centropomidae > Lates > Lates calcarifer. The sequence continues at coordinate 5,320,626 of NC_066848.1, read as the reverse complement.
AACGTTGGTTTTAATCTGTTTCCTGACTTCGTTTCTCCGCCTCTCTGCGCTCCTCCCACAACATCATGACCAATGACAACACACGCAAACCAACAACGGCAGAAAAAAACACCAATTGGCCAAGTGATTCCGTTCCGCCTAACAGTCGCCTCTGATTGGTCTTACAATAAGGTCTGGATCTGGTGCTGCTCCCTCTTGCCCCTGCATATAGCCGCCCCCTGTAAGATAGACATTTGTGTTTACCACATGCCCTAACACAATTAACATTAAGTGGTTTGAAACTTTGGGACTAAGTTTAACAAGCTGTAAACTCAATGTATTTTTATTTTACCTTAAAGGCTTAGTAGAGTGAGTACAAGACAGAGTAGCACAGACATCTATGAATAAATACCATGAGTCATTCAGGTTTAATTCAATTTTTACTCTTGATGTACATAATATCCAGCTTAAGCCAGGTACCTCATACATACAAGTCATCACTGAAGGCCTTGTTGTTCACTACAAAGCTTCACCACTCTTTTTTTCCCATTTAACCTATTCACAACCCAGAGGCAGAAAGATCCCATAATAAAGATTTGATTTGTTTAAATAACATTACAGTCCTCCAGAATACAAACTTGGTATAAAGCCAAAGGTCAGCTTGAGGTAAGCAACAAAAGTAATGAGCTGTTTCATGTTGAAAAAAAACCCAACATATTTCTCAATTCCTCACTTAATACTCACTTATAATAACGCACCCTGTGTTGCACAACAATTTTTTTGCACAGCAAAGTTTTATACTGCTGCTACTATACTACATCTTGTTCAAAAACCAGTCAAAAGGTGGGACACACTGTATTAGTCATACTAAAGTTGGATTACTTATAAACGGCAACTGCTGTTTCACTTAGGCAAAAGCAAGACAGTTATTTTGTAGCTTTTTTGGCCAATGCACATATAATTTGGGAAAAAATGATTTAAGCGTGTGTTGGTCTCATGTTGCTGTGACAACTCATCTTATCGAGGTGTTCCATCGAGGAGAATTAGCTGCTAAATGGCGTTCAACCGGAGTCAGTTCAAACAAATTATTCTAATAACCTTTGATTAAGTCACATTAGACAAATGCTGCTCTGTGGGACTCAGCACTGTGTGACCCGCCCCTGAACCAATGTTTTTGTGCAACTATAATTACATTACTACAGTTCTTTCCCACCAGGTGTTCCAATTATTCTGTCTGACAATTACTGATACCTGGGGTTACATATTGAGACACCTAAAGCACAATAATCAAAACTGTAATGCCACTGCCAAATAGCATTTAGTACAAATATGGAGGAGTTGTACCTAAACAAATCAATTAGGAAGTATGTGAAGTTTAAACAGTGCTAGGCAACTACAGAGCCTTGCTCTAAACATCTGCTGATAATTAGTTTTCTCAAACACAGTGAATATTTCTCATTACTTGTGCTGTTTATCTCATTCAGCCTGTTCGGCATACATTTATTAAGGCTGCCAATCATTCTGGAGGGCAGTGCAGATGATGCAAATGCAAGCTTATATACAGAACTCATATAAACTGGAATCATACAATTAATAAATCTATTAAATGTAAAGTGCTAGGCAAAAGGTCCATGTTAAATTTTGGATTAGGTCTAGGCTAATTCAGTCTCAGTAAAAGGATACAAAATCGGTTACCAGGCTATGTGTAATTAGATGAATTTGACACCGGATATAAGCAGAAAGTCCCTCATCACCCTTGTTTTTGTTCATTTTTTGTTATCCCTTTTCACCATTAAGAGGATTTTGGCAAATGTCTCTGACCAAAGGGATAACATCCTCTTCAGAGCTGTTTTAATCATCACTGTGTCATACAGCCAGACTGCCTTTCTGACTCTGTTTCAATCCACTTCTTCTCAACTTCCACCTAAAAAAACAAAACATTAAGTTAGTTGCACAAATAAATTAGGACATTTTCTCTATGTATTGAGCAAGATATGATTACACCGATTAACCATCTTACCTGACAATGATAGCGTGTCCAACTAGTCAAGTGTTTCTGTGGCTGGATGTCGTTGGCAGTGCCCAGTGACTTCACCCTGGTTTGTGACACGACTGCGCCCATTATTTCACATTCCATCGTGACAAAGGGGTACCAGTCATTTGGGATCTCCTGATCAGATCCCAGCTCTAGCTTGCAGGAAAATGAATGGGGATGATCCACTGCTGCAAAGGAGAAAACAAAGATCACTTAAGGTTAGAGTGCTGCACCACAAGGTGGCAAACATACTGTAACATGTGCAAGAAGCCAAGGCCAAGAAGCTCATTAGAAAATATTATGTTAGACTGCAGTGCAGGGTAAAATTTTAATCAGTCAGAAATGTGTTACCTGTATTTTTGGCAGGCAGTCTGTCGATCCTCCACACGATGGCTGAATATACATTCTCATACTTGACAGTGCCGATTGACACCTGCATGACAGGCTGCGAATCTGCATCAGTGACAGAGCCCAAGCAGGCATTTCTGTTCATACGAGCCTTCAGTGACCTCTGTCGCAGCAAGGCCACCGTCTGTGTCACTTTGACCCAGTCGCCTGGCACTGGCACACGAATCACTACATTCTCACACAGAGGGTACCTGTCAGACCCTGCCAAGGAGGACAGGAAGGTAGCGGACATGTTAAGAAAGGCCTGGAGCTCCACATAGGCACCTTGAACAGTGACCACAGCTTTGATCGAGAAAGGAATTTCTGTGCAACCCAAAGTTGTCGTCTTGTACCGCATCAGCTCCACCCTGCAGGCGTCAGGAGGTGAGAACTTAATCAGCCGGGACCTCTGAAACTCTGTCTCGTTCACGCATTTATGAAAATGACAGTCAGTGATCTCCATCCAGAGTTCACTGCCGTCTTCAGACCCATAACTGGAGTTATTGTGCAGCAGCCCGAGATCATTGAGAGCAAGAAAACAATCCCCTAGTCCATTCAGAAAAGCCAGACAGTGAATCTGGGTGAAGGCTGTCCGCTCTATGACTCCTCCAGACTTATCCAGTTGTACCCAGATATGATCAGTGATCTGCAATGACAGTTCCTGCTCCTCGTAGTGCCGCCTCTGCTGATGGTGCAAACATAGTTTGAAGATTTCTTCCTCCATGGAGACTACCAAGTCATCCATGTCGTCATGCACTGTGGAGCCAAACTTGAGCAGCTGCTCTACCTCTGCCTCATGACTGACCTCCAATTTTGGGTGATAGCGTTTCTTCTCTATGTAGGAGAAATGCTCCACCTTCACTGTGAGGACTTTGCGAGGCTCGCCGTAACTTTCCAGTTTAAGATCTGAGAGCCTACACTGAGGGAGAAGCTGGAACTCCTTGAATGGCTTCTCCAGCCCTTTCTCATAGTACATCTGCAGCACACCTCCCGGCAACAAGCGGAGATAGATCGGCCCCCACTGTCGAGAGGACATGCGATTCTTCTTTTCAGGAATCCTGAGCATGACAGACCAGCCGTCTCTCTTCTGGCTACGAAACAGACCCCGAGGGACAAAGTGAGATGAATCTTCACTTAACACCTCATTTTTGCAACTTAGCCGCCTCTCCCCATCTGTCTCTGTCTGTGTGTCATGGTCTGTTTCTGTTTGAAGGCCTTCCAGTTTGTGGCAAACGTAGGAGAAGGAGTTCTGGAGGTGGTCACGTGGAGGCTCACTGCCATCTTTGGTCCGTATAAAGAAACGTGGTAGGCTGTTGTCACATTCTGAGTCTGAGGAGGAGCTGCCCACATCTGCACTGTGCCTAGATCCATCCCAGAAGGGGTTATAGTGTCCTGAGTTCCCCTGGAAAGAAGGGAAAGGGCTTGGTCCATCTGAGGTTTGACTCACGGCCTCTGGTGCAGGGGAGGGGGCAGAGGTGGTTGACGCGCTGGACAAACTCCGGAAGAAGTCATTCTTTTCCCACATGTTGGGGTGAAATGGGGATGCACTGCTGGGAGCCCCGCTCACAGGAGTGCAAAAGGGTGTGTTACATGGTACACAGGAACTTCCACTGGGACTCGAGTGGCTTTGAGGGGATTCCAGGGAACGACTGAAGCTCCAGGAAGTGTCTCTGATTGGAGGAAGCACTAATTTCAGACCGTTGGGACGTGGTACCGATGCTTTGATAAGCCCTGGTGACTGTAGGGGCTTCTGAGGTGAGGGGAGCGGTGTGTTGTCATCTTCAAATGTGACCCAGTTTGAATGATTGGTAGAACACATGGCTGCAGACAACTGAAGACCAGTCCTAACAACAGTTCCTCCTTTGTCTGATTAACTGCCCCCCACTTCAAGACCGTCTCCTCTGTAAGAAAACACAACAGAAGAATTAGAAAAGAGATGAAATAACTTAAGATTTTCCAGCGGTAACACATCCTGAACAGATCATTTGAAAGCATGAACATGTCCACCTGTCCTGTCGGTAGAGAAGAGAGAGCTCTTGGGGATATAAATAAAACATATTTCCTTAATGCACTCCATGAAAGCTTAATGAGAGACTGACCTTGAAAACCTGGAACAAGTTCATATCTGTTAACACCACAATTAAATAAGGCTCATTTGATGTAAAGCTGAAGTAAGCATTCTGCAGTTTAGAGCCACAGCGGGACATTTTCTCTCAGTGACAGTGCGAGTACACGATCAGAGGAGTGTGAACAATCTTTAATGGAGTTTCATCTTTTAGCTATAAGAATGAAAAATAAACCTATGGTGATAGAGGGCTCCTGGGGATTCTTATCATATTCTTATTTTCCCCAGATTTTGTTGCAGTAATTTAATATTGTTGTAATTTATGCATGTGTGTGTTTAAATAATAAGTAATTTGTACAGTGAGGTTGAAGGGAGGAGTATTGCTCTTGATATCTTGATACATGGGTGAGGACAATAAAAAAAACCACTCTAACTCTAATTCTACGTGATACACTGAGATATGTACTAGAAAATCTATTCTTCCAAGTTCTCCAAACTTTGGAAAACAAAGATTGGAAGTGTTAATCCAACAGTTACAAAATTCTGTTGTGTCCATAAACTCTGACAAACTGACACTGGGTTTCTCACAGGATTGTGAACTGTAGTATGTTTTTACAAACTCCTACTTGAGCAGAGGAGTATTTTAAAAAGCAAGGAGGATAAAGGAAAAGGCTCAGAGGCAGAGAGAGAGGGAAACGTTGCTGCTTTCAAACGGAGTCAAAGTTCAGAAGTTTTAGGAGTTCAAAGGTTTTGTTATGCAAATTGATGAGGTAAAATGTTGTATTTTAGACATACTGTGCTTTGAAATGAGCACAGTCTAAATATTTCATAGCAAGCCTGCTCTAAAGTGCGTGTGAAAGAAGTTAGCCATGGCGGCAAAGATCCTGCCTCATTAACCAGCATGAAGTCGGCTGTGAGAAGGTATAATGTGGCACAGCAGCTGGTACTGCATGCAGCTTCAGAGAGGAACAGAGCTGGTTAAATGTGTAAGGCAGCTCTGGAAAATGAATGTTTCATCCTCTGGTATTAGATCTGCAAAAGATGATTCAATATAGGCATTAACTATTTTAAAAAGTGCGGGAATATTACTAAATACTAATGGCATTCAGGCTAATTTTCCAGTGGGCAGAGAGTAAACATGTTGTAATCTTTATACAATCTCATAGTTAATTTTCTTGCTACTCAATCACAATCTGTCTTTAGATGTGCTGGCAGCTCTGCTCTCACCAACATCCGGCTCTGAGGCCACAGAGAAGCCACTTTCAAAATGCTGAAGCCTCATATCCCCATAAGAATCTTGAAAAAAAAAATAATTGAAAGCAGAAAGCCTCAATTACAGCCTCCCTCCTCCCTTCAAGATCACAGCCATGACTTGCTTGACGGAGACATCCAGTGGCAAGTTCCTCTAAGCTATAAATAAACAGGGAAGTGGGGGACTCTGCTTCAGGGTGGTGGATTGACAAGTCTTCAGTCAAACGCTGGAGAACATCTTTCTAATGAGACCATGTTTGCAGTGGCACACAGACGTTTCCACGAGTTCATCCCTCCTCTTCGACTTATAGAATCCCTCAGCTTTGGTTCAAAGAGACGGGCGCAGGGAAGGATGAGTTCTCCACGGGGGTTACTGACAGTTTTTCAGACTCATTTCCAGTCTGTCGTCTCTAACAGGCAGTACAGAAATGAGAAGCTGCTAAATCTACAGAGGACAAAAGAATACATTCCACACATTCCTCGGGGACAAGCAGCTTTGCACACAGGAAATACCAGCCTGCTATATCCGCATGAACTGACAGCAAATATTATCTTAATGTCATTTTATTCAAATTTCAAAAATGCATTCTTGTTGGTCTAACAGTAACAAAGAAGCCTGGAGGTTAGGACAGACTTTTTATAGTAATTAGGTACTTTATAAACAAATAAAACAAGTCTGAGGAATTACTTTTATAATCATAACCTTCTTTTTCAATGTTATTGTCATTTAATTTCACAATACTGTGCAGGTTTGTTCCTGCTTAAATTGCAGCACTACAAATAAGACAATGCAGTATCTCAGGTTTTATCATCACTGATGATTACGATACTTAGACAAATAACTACACTTGCTAAGCCTGGGGTAGGCAAAATAACGCACACACCTCATGTACGACAGCTGAAAGTCTGAAGTCACTTAATCATAATTATTGGGTCATAATATGTAGCCAAATTGTGGCATTTGTCAGCTTTAAAAGACGCCCATCAGCACTTTGACATGGGAGCCCTCCAGAACTGCACTGTCTGGATCAGTCTGGACTTTCATGAGAACTTATTACAAACATAGAAAAATTCCAATCCGCAAAGAGGAACAGCAGTCACGAGCTGAAACTTAGCTAATCAGGATATGAGAATACAAAAGCTACGCCTTGGCATTTAGTCTAATATGACATTGACCACTATTTACCATTACCACTACATTTACTGACAAATGATGACTGAGAGGAAACTATTTTGGCTTAACAATAAAACTGCTGATTTTTTTAAAAACTCACATCTGAACTTTAGCTTCAGCAGACAGATGCTTCCTGGCGAAACGAGATAAGTTTCTGTAGGATTCTCTGGATATTTCCTGTGCACTCTCACTGAGTTTTCCTTGGAGAAGTATATACATAAACAAAATAAGACATTTCCCATTTAATTTGAGTGTAGAGTACTACTGCTGTGGCCACAATGACTATGTGGTGCAGTGCAGGGCTGAAAACGTGATGACCCATTTCCAGGGCACTGTCTGCAAAGTGAGCTCATCAAACAAAGCAGGAGAGAAAGTTTGGGTGCTGCTCCTTTTTTTGTTTTGTTCTTTAATTCCATGGCTCCCTGCATTTATTGTACAGATCTGTTCCAGTTCACAGAAGCGAGACTGGGAGAAAAAAAAATAAGGAGGAATGAATGGGAGACAGTGTCAGTCACTCAATCACGCTCTTAAAACATCTTTCCACTACTGCGGTGCTTTTAGTTTGTGGTAGTGATTCATTTTGGTTTTAGTCAGGGATTTAAACTAATAATAAACTAATGGAAAAACATGCATTTATTATACTTCAGAGTACTCTAACAGCTTTTAAGACAAGAAATAACTAGTAAGCAAGTTGAGTTCATAAGTAGTAAAATTAATAGCTGCTCATGTCAAAACACTCGGGTTGGTTAGCTTTTGGTTGCTAACAAACTTTAGCCAGATTTTGCTCTATAACAGACATTTGTGCCAGTTTGCTGACTCTCGTCCACTTTTTATCGTATTGCTATTGTTTCTGTGTTCTAGCATTTACCATTACACATATTTATCACTGGTGGCAACAAAAACACTCTGCCTCACTTTAAAGGACTGATACCTGTTTTAAAAAACTGACCAAATAGTATTAGATAAGTTATTTTTAAAAATGCATTTCCATTAGGCAGTACATAAGATGTCCGCGAAGAGACGAATCTACAGCTGTATTTCCAATGAATGTAATCTTCATGTGCAAATAAAGTGCATCCTTCCTGTTGAAACACATCTTGATACACTGTTGCACTATTGTTACAACGCATTCTTGCAACGTGGGGTCAGTAATTGCCTGACAAACACACGAGTTACCGGTAAACAACGTAATTTATTTTCATTCGCCCGTGGCAACTCAGACTGGAGAAAGAAAACAGTACCAGCGTGCTGTCATCCACAACAGAGCCAGGCCCATGTCCCGGACACAGAGGCCCACTTCTGGGAGCACTTCTGCGCCATTGTTGTGATGCGAAGTCTGAATAAAGTGTCACCCCGCGTTACTTTTTTTGTCGTACTCTACTTTGCACACGTTTCAGGGAGTACAGCATGCGCCATTCAGTCACAACCGAGCCACGACTGACAACAAACTGAGTCAACATTTACCACAAACTGTTTTATGGCTCGTTTCTGACGTGACCCGAACTATCGCAGCTCACTTGGAAACAAACGTTGAGTGCAACCAAAAGAAGAAAATACTCACAAATTCACAGCGGTGGTTCACTAATTCAGGTCATGACTTCTATTTGATGGACGCGTCTGAAGTCTGATGTCGGCCGGTTTTGCTCAAAATGGCAGAGTGTAAATCCTGGGAGTTTTAACAGCGCAGCGAGTTCAGACAGACTGTCCTCCAACGGGACACTGCAGGAATGAACAGAGAGAGCAGCGATGTGTTCATGACTGTAGGAAATGTCTCTATCCGGAGATGGGCGCGCACAATCACAACAAGTAACGAGAACACACAGAAAACACAGCTTTAGGGTGAATAATTCCAATAATAGGCCATTGATTATATCACCATGGTTGGAAATAAACAAAGAGCACATCCTTTGTTTTATCAAGCCCGTGTTTTGACATATGAATGCTATACGAATTTAATTAATTTCAGAGATGAGGTTTTGTAGGCTTTGTATCAAAGCTATAACTAAAACATTACAGAGTTGCAATTCAATGGATTCAGGAAAGGATGGACTTGAATGAAAAGGTGTCTCACAGTACCTAAAAGATAACAATAAAACATTGAGTAGGCCATATGCTCATGGAGAATTAAAGGGGTTGTGCAGGAACCACCTGTTTGTCCCTTCATTATGTTGACTTAAATTAGTTGTACAATACTAAATACAACTCAGTCTTGTACCAAGAGTACATGAAAGCATCAGGAATTCAACTAAAATGACACAATATGTTTTTCCTTCCAAAACAAAGTGACGGCATCAAACAGTAATCTTCCAGTTCTCATATGTCCACTTTAATGGTGCTGCCTCATTTCCCAGTGGTTAGGGTGTGTTACGGGCTGTTTAAAAAAAAAAAATTACAGGGAATTTAAAATCCCAGCCTCCTCCAACTCCCAGAAATGCAGCATGAAAAGTTTGGTCAGACAAGGATCTAGAATGACCAGGTGAATCTAAATACACAAAGCATGTAAGTGTTGAGCAAGCTCTTTATTTTGTTTCACATATTTATATGTGCTTTTGAACAGGTTACACTGTGAGAATACAAGTATTAGTATTATTCTTTTTTTATTTTGTTGGTTCTGGGGGCGTTGGCAAATCTTTGTGATCAAAGGTTTGCTGGCAGGTGTAGACTGGCAAACAAGAGGTTTGAATGAACTGCTCACAGTCACTAGCTAGGGCTTATCTCTCTCAATTATCTCGAGTCACTACAAGTCAGAGAGGTTCTGTTTTACTGTAAACCTTGACTGCACTCTGCCATGACTCATGAATTAGGCCATCTAAGCACCAGTTACAGTATGTGCCAACCCCTCTATGACACCTCCCAGGAATCAGGCTTTGTTGGAAACACACACACAAAACAAAAAACTAGCTGCAGTTTCCCAGATTTAGTGGAAAATAAAGATTTCTAACCTCTGAATAAATGCCTTTTTTGTATATATTTTGTTTAGAAATTATACAGTACAATTATATCGTGATTTGAAATGAGTGTATATTCATATTAACCCTTTTTATCCATACATATTACAACATGAATTTAGAGACTCTTGTGCCACACCTGTGCACATCTACACTTAACTTTGGTGATAAAAACAACTTGTTACAGAGTAACTCCACAGAAACAGACTGACACCATTTTACGAGCTCTGACTTGTCCATCCTACCCTTCTAGTCTAGGTAAACACAGTTAATCAGTGCTTCAAGGCAGATTTCTTTTGTTTTCTTTTCTCTACTCCCAGAGGATTGAAAATTTTCCAAAATGAGGAATGAATTCAAGTGTGTCTTTGTTAATAGTTCATTCAGGTTTTAAAGCCCTTCTTTACAGAAGCTCATTATATATGCATGTGTTAGAAGGGGTATTATGCTGTATGTAGACATACAGGCCCTTAGAACCATGTGCACAAGTAATCTCAAATTTGATCTAAAAAAATCTAAGCATAAAACAATACTCACATGTTGTAAAGCCTGGTGCCACGGTCTCACAATGACAAAACACTCTGCACACATACAGCCACACCAACATTTGCTCTGTTTGCCTGCTCCCACAGATAAGCAGTAAGAATGCAGTTTCATTTTCTCTCACACATTAAGCAGAAAAAAGTACACACACTGATCAACAGGGTTTGGTCTTCAAGTCTTGACTTCAGTGAGCATTACCAATTTGAGCTGTTTTCAGCTGTTTATCTTCCTCAGTCCCTTGTGGGGAAAAGCTGTTTCTCTCCCACCCTGCTTTGACCTAAAGGTCAAGCAGCAGCTTCCGGTACAGTTTCAGAAAGCATTTTTAGCAAATCATGTTATGTTATAACTGGTGCTGTGACAAGGAAAAGGGGAAAAAAAAGCTTCTTCAGTCAAACACGTTACAGCCTCCATACAGTTTGTCTGCCACTGTCTGACAGCAAAGGAATCTGAGGCTCGTGTGGCTGTCCTGTGGATTGGTGACAGTGGTAGTTTTGGTACCAGGACGCTGCTTGAAGGCTCCACGGTCCAGCTCATCTCTCCAGGTCCCGTTTGTGATGCCAAATGGAGCCAGAGTTTTAAGGGCAGCTCTAGCGACTTTTGTTCTTTTTGGCATTTCCCTAAGGGAGATAAAAAACATATGACTCAGTTCTACAAATGTTATCAAGTTATATCCAGGATAGGTACAAAAGTACAATGTTGCGTTTAAGTGCAGTAAATTGCTGAGTTACCTCAGAACTGATTTACATTCCGTTTCAAAATCTAAAAACATGCTCAGGCTGGTTTCTGGCCTTCAAGAGAAAATAGCCACCTTTAGATAACCAAACGTGTTCTGTCTTGCAACTTCCCAGTATGAAGCCATGTGTGCGCATACATGCAGCAACATGCACGCTTAAAACAGGGCTCTCCGTGTCTGCGGCTTTAACTTAACGATTTTTTCAGATGGTTCCAGCAGGTGCTTTTCCCATCAGACCCAGCAGCAACCACAACACCACGATGACCTCCCGGTTCACCTCATAACTGACAGAAACTTTACAATGTCACATTTCGCTGCCAGACCTGAAATGATCCTTCACGCTCCCTGAAGCCAGTGGATTTTTATCACTCTTCTTTAGCGATGGAGCATTTTTATTTATTTTTACGGAGACTGACAGTGTGTGACAGATGAAAACAAACCTGAGAGCAAGAGCTTGAAAAAGCAGACACAACAAAAATATGGCTGAGCGTTGTACCTTGCTGCCCAGTTTAAGTGTGTCAATTTCCTCCCTCTGCTTGCTCAAAGTCTCATTCATGCTACACAGGTGGTCGCTCATCATGCTGAGCTGGTCTTCGTAGCTCCTCTTCGTCGTAGCCAGCTCATCCTGTGTGACAGGAACCACAGTTACAATACAACTTGGGAAGAAGAGGCTGAAGTCTATACTTAGACAGGAAGCTCTTTGATAAAGAAGCTGCATCTTACCTGCAAGCGCGTGATGTTCTGATTAGCCAGTTTGACCTCCTCGCTCAGAGTCTCCCGTGATTTTTCTGCAATGGCTAATCTCTTGGCCAAAGCTCGACACTAGAGAAAAAAGAAAGTAAACAACTGCTATCCCTGATATTTTTAATGCATGTCTAACACAGTTTAGAAATCAGTTTCAAAAGCTGCAGTAAGAGAGTAAAAGGAGTACATTTGAGGACAGCATCAAAAGGTAAATGCACACTTTGAAAAAGTGACAGTCTAATATCTGAGACACTGACTCAAGGTCAGGTGAATTCCTGTTGCTACGATACAAAATGAGGATGACTGACTAGTCACAATGCGACAGGATGGCACTTAGACAAGTATCTACATTCAGATCAAGCCTCATTGTAATACTAAAAATATTAGGTGTCAGATTCTCAGTTTAAAAAAAAGGCAACACTTGGGATTCAGGAATCATTTCCAGAGTACAAAGGACAAAGAGGAAAGAACAGAGAAACAAGGTTAATTTCTGGTTCAGTTTCTATGTTCTCAAGCAAATTAAAGAAGCAGACAAAAATAGTTGTAGAATGATTATAGGAAGGAACACAAGAGGGAACAAGGCAAATGACAGTTCTGTACTGAATGTATCTGTTCTCAGATGACATACAATGTTAGAAAGGTTGTGTGCTCTGAAAAGGTCTCTGCTGTAAGATGCAGTTAGTGAGATAAACATTCTAGTAAGGGCCTCACCTCAGAGTGAAAGTGCACAGCTTTGCTGTCTGAAATCTGGAGCTGGGTAGTGAGCTCTCCTACTCTAGCCATGTAGTGAGTCTTTATCAGCTGCTCCCTAGACTCCTCGTCTCCCACCTGCAAATACAGACACAACATCCAGTTAGATAAGATTCTTTTTTTCCTTGTGGGAAGTATCAGAATTTCAAATACTAACCTAACCCTAAATATATATTTTTATATTTAGGAATTCTTAATTTAAATAATTGGTTAAGTGTATGACAACTCACATGCTCAACTGTAGGTGTGGTGCACAACATGCCAACCTGGAAACAACAAGACAAATCAAAGACACATGTCAGAGACTGAATCATAGATCAGAGGTTATAAAAACCACTTCAAGGACAGACTACTGGGACAAACCAGCCATAGGAGAGATAACAACAACAAAGGCTAATATACCAGTAGTACAGAGGCTGGTGAGACAAACAGCTCTGGGTTGTGACTGCATTGTGAACTCTGTGCACTGACTTACATAAACAACTTTATTCTTCTATTCTGCCACATCAGCACATTGGAAGTCTGAGTTTTATTAAGCAAAAACTTGTTAAGCGGGGGAGCTACAAGAAAAGAATGATAATACTCCCTTTGTTGAAGCAAATCAGACACCAGTGCCATGGGCTGAAAATTATCTCTGCAAGCGAAAAAAAAACAAACAGCAGCCAGTAGAGTGACTGTACCAGGCTGGTGCACAGCGTAGTCTCTTTCCCTGCAGCTTTCTGCTCTGTCCCGGCTTCCTCATGGCTCTGTGCTGAGAGTGTGCTGGCTGCAGCTGTTTGCGAGTTTGGACTTCCCCCTAGAGCTGCTGCGAGCTGGGCTTCCAGGTCTGCAATGCGCTGGTTCTCCTTTTCCAGCCGCACCTTCCCCAGCTGGGCCTCAAGGAGCCAGTGCTCCTTCTCCTGCTCCAGCCGAGCGATCTTCTCCTGGCTCTGCTGCACCTGCAGGAGGCCAGCAGGGAGAGGAGAGGAGTGGACAGTGAGCTTGTGGGAAGAGGGCTGAGCAGAGGCAGGGGGAAGTGAAAAGGTATACGTATTTAGGAAGAAATGGGGAAACTGTATAAAAGCAACAAACACATTCTATAGACCTAATCCGACTGAAGGACTTAAAATAACAGTAACCAAAAAATAAAATTTCTTAAATATAATTCATGGGATAATATAAAAGATGGAGCTGATTCTGCTATCCTGAGCTCTTAATGCTGCTCTAAAACCTGGAGGCTCAAATGGCAAAATCCCAATAAGCTCTAACTTTATAGTTGTGTTTTACAACTTGGTACTTGTAATAGTAAACTTGGTGCTGAAGAGACAAATTTAAAAAAGGTTAATATGCACCAAAAGACACAATTACAAAAAAAAGAAAGAAAAGGACAGAATGTGCAAAGCCTCAGGGCCAAACTTCGAAATTCTTCACACCCGTTCCCTAAAGAGCAACTGTCTGCACCTCATTTAAAATATCCCATGACTGTGTTGCATCATTTTAAAACATAGATTTCTTCACCTCTGACTTATGACTGATTTTCAACAAGTATTTCCAATACTTGTATATTTACCAAGAAACTATTGATGCTATTTTTTGCCATTTCAAGTTTTCCTACATTTTCAGTTTGTTCTTTAATCTTAATGTGCTCCAAACAACACAAAACCACAATAAGCATAATTGCATATGGAACCTTTTTTGACTTTATCTCTGTTATTATACCACTGCGTTTAGGGCTGGCACACTGACTCACTCATGGTTACATTGTCCACATAACAATCACTGCCTGGATGTCTTGGCCAGATGTAACCTCTTAAGAACTAAAGCAAAATCTTTAGGTTAATCAGTTTTATACAGAAACAATTATAGTATAGAGTTTCTGAAAGAGCATCATACCTGTTGAGTGAGACCCTCTCTGCTCTCAGTGGAGCTGGTAAGTATACGGCGGTTTGACAGGGCTTCTCTGTATGGAACAGACTGTGGCCTGGGCTGAGTGAGGAAACAAAACAAGGAGTATAGTGGGAGAACAGTCATTTATTAACATTTATTAATTATTCATCAACATAAAATACCAGCAAGATAAAACCAGATGGGACATATGAAATATTCACAAAGACTCTCTCATAAAAGAAAGTTTTAAGAAGGGATTTGAAAGAAGTTACTGATGTTTTCTTTGTAATCTGAGTGGGCAGAGTGGTGCTCAAACTCCAAAGGCACGGTCATCTTTTGTCAAGAGCCGAGACCTGGGTATACCCAGCAGATTTAAGCAGATACTAACCTTTTTGATAGCATGGATATAGGCAGCTGCTTTCTTTTTGTTGGCCAGCATACTATCAGCTTGCAAAGGGTTGAGGGCTACTGTGCTGCCTCTTGGACTGTAGCCTGAGGATGTGAAGAAGTCCAAGTTGTTGCTGAAGAAAGTGGCAATCTGCAACAAATCAGAGACATCATTATCACATATCATTCAAACAAAAGAGGATGAAACACTAATTAATGCTTACATTACTCAATACAGTTCTGTGCCTCAAATTAACCACTGTGTTTACAGCAGAGAGAAGATTCCACCACCAAGTGTCCACGGTGATAAATGTCTGAGCAATTAAGCTTTTGTCTGCAGAGATGATCACTCTCAAAATGCAGCTCACTCCGTACATCGAGTGCCAGCGTGTTATTCGACGCTGCAGCCCACCACACTGTGCCTCCCATCAATGCACACATCTCAGCCAACGGTTCACTTGATTCACAAAGAGAAATCATTTATCCCTTTACTCTGACTGGGGAGCAGCTGTACAAACTGTGATTTGGACAGTATCTTTGAACATTTAACTGCTGCCCACCTGAGTCCTGCTGCTCTATGTTATCACAGAAGTGGCAAATTACCAACAGAGTCCAGTTGCAGCGAAAACTCACTGATACTTACAATTAAGCCTTTATGCATTACAGTTAACAAAGAACACACACTGCTTGAACGTACAATACAGGAAATATAAACCTGGCTGTTGCCTGCCCTCTGTTGGCCATACCTTGCCAGTGCTGTTTGTCAGCGAGCCCAGAGATCCCAGCAGGCATTCTGTGGTGGTACAGAGCTTCTGGGTGACAGTGGGGAGCTCCTGCTCTAAGCTGGCCTTCTGGTTGTAGTGCTTTGACATCTCTGGACACACAGGGAGAAAACAGAGCAGCAGGAGAGGCATTTTAAACATGTGGCCCTTTGAGCTTCTCTCTTAGATAAGGTATTTTTCACAATATTTTCATTATGTAAAACTGCAGGTTTTATGTATATTTGGCCACAATCACTGTCCCCACAAAAAGACAAATAATATAGACAATAAAGGTACTCATTATATAAACACATTTCCATTCAGCTAAATATGTCTGCTATATACAAGTGTCTCTTCTCTACCAGAGAGCACTAAATTATACTTCCATTTGGCATAACAGTGTCACAGATGTTACACTAAAGCCTCTGGATATTTACTCTACAAAAACTGGGCTGGTTGCGCATTGTTGTGAAAACAGAAAATGAGTGTGACTTTTATGAATGGCAACAGCAGTTAGGTGGTTACATGAGGGAATAGTCGTGCTGTGTCACGTTGGTCGTGAATGTCTGCTAGTCAAAAGTGGCTCACAGCGCTGCTCACCTTTAATGGCATCATGGAGGCTGTGCAGGCAGGCAGCCAGCTGGGTGAAGACAGCTGAGGTGCTGCTCTGTGGCATGGCATCCTGCCGAACACCTGAGACACATTGTACAATATTGTTAAAAAAAAAAAACAGAAGAAGAAAAAAAGAAAGCATTTCTTATTATCATTTCATAAGCCTTTCCTAAGTCCATATTTTGTAAAGGAAAAATCCAGTTATTTACATAATGCTGTATAATAATCATTCCAATCTAGCATTAACTGCAATACGTGACAGAGTTTTCAGGCAAAGAGAGTCAAATGATAACATACTGGGTAAGGCCAAAAGATTAATGTAGTTCTGCAGTTTCTCAAACACAGAAGTTACTCTCTTCATGTCACTCTGCAGCTCCTGGTTTTTCGCAGTAAGGGCAGCAGTACAAAGGGTTGCCTCACACTCCTCTTCCAGGCTGAAAGGCAAAGAGAAGATAGCCATCAGCACAGCCTCCTCCACTCCATTTCTCTATCACAAAAACACACATACACACATACACAGTACTGACCTTTTCAGTTGGTAGGGAAGAATCTTTTGCAGAAAGTGAGTGTATGAGGAGAAATTATCAGCAAAGCTCTTCAGCTTCACCACAGTCTCCTTCAATTCAACAACAAAAAAACACTATTAGTGGTTAATTATAGAGAAGCAACCCAGTATCCCTGTTTAAAAACCACTCACCAGTACTGTGACCGTGTCCTCTGTGATGCTTTGGTGTAACTGCAGAAAGCTGTCCTCCAGGGGGCGCACAAAGGCTGCATTCTCATGAAGGTACTGAGAAAACTGGGTTAAGATTATGCCTCAGAGTTACTACAATTAATATCCCCTCCACAAGCAGAACCAGTCATAACATTATATTTGACAACAGTCTATTGTGTCGTACGGTATGCTTCACCTTCTGGTTAAGAGGGGAGATGGGCTCAATGGAGGAGTCCAGGGGATAGATGTGTACTCTCTGCTCTGTGTAGGAGTGAAAGTTCAACAGAGCAGCAACCAGGTCCTGAAGAAAGCTCAGAGCTTGTCCTGCCACGTCCCGGGCCTTAAGCTAAACCCATAGAAAGAACACACACAGTTTCAGCCCCCTTAGTAAGACATAAAGCTGTATGAACTCATCTACAACATATGGTATGTATCAAAGTCATTATCACTACATTTGTGAATACTTGAGTAGATGCAAGTGTCTGTGAATATTTATTAGAAACAACAAAGAATTGTGGATGACAAATTGCTTAAAGTAATAAAAAATTCCAAGCTGGGTATAGAAATGAAAATAATTTATTGAACAATAATATTAACAATATACGGAGTCACACATAGGTTTGTTTGCTCACTCACCTGGTGCCTTCGATTGTGTGGTGGTACATTTAGGCTGTTGTAGTCACTAAATTCTGCAGGATGAGAGAGCAGAGCAGTTAAACCAGAGCAGAACCTCAGTCTGCACTGAACTTTAATGGCTCGACAAACAGGTAAAATGGTTTAGCCTGCTGCCTCCTTGGCGTGCAATATTTCAGTGCGGTGTAGCATTACACTATTTACTCCTGGGCAGAATGCTGTTATGGTATCAGTGACACAGACACCAGTGTTCTCAAATAGATGTCTGCTCCCTAGCAGATTTGTTTTTGTCTAAGTGATACTCACTGGTGTCATTGAAGGGCACTTTCTCCTGGATAACACTGCTGCTTTGTTTCACCTGTCTGTTCAGCTCTGACTGGCACCGCCTCAACTGCTGCTGACTGCAGAAAGAAAAAAAAAAAAAATTAATAAATAGATTTTAAATGTGCTTTTCAATGTTCCTTCCACAACATTGGTGGTTTAAATTATTCTCAAACTGTGAATAAAAAGTAAATTTACCACTCTTCTGTTCTCATCCTACACTCTTTTGCTTCCCTCTCCAGAGTCTGTGCTTTAACCTATCAGATGGAATTAAAATATACACATATTTAATGAGCTTTATTAAAACTGACAGTCACATAATGTACCTCATCCTCGTCCTGGTTATCCTCACCTCTAAGCGTGCCTTGTCGCCCTGCAGCCGCTCAATTGTTTCCATGTACTTAGTGGTGAGTCCGTCCACAACACCTTGGTGCTGCTCTGAGTCTTTCTCCAGCTCCTCTAGTCGTGCCCTCAGCTCAGCCTCCTGCCTCCTGTGCTTCTCATCTGCTTCATAAAACTAATGAGTGTACAACAGAAAACAGAGTCATCGCATGCATGGCTTCCCCAGTGCATTAACATTAAATACAGTATATGCAGAGCAATGGTCGATCAGTATAAACATGACATGGCTGCTTACTTGGATATGAAGTCGTTCATTTTCTTCTATCTTTTTCTGCAGGTCCTCATCAAAAACACTCTGGGTTTGCAACCCATGTTGTGAGGGAGAGTCCCCTTTAGTCTGGAGGAATTGGAGATAAAACAGGGGCCATTAATAATGATCTCTTGGCTTCACAAACATAAGTGTTTGATCATAATCACTACTGAACTTACAAATCTTACAATCACTCTCAAAGCTAATGATTTTCGTATCAGAATAATTTCATGTCCATTACAAAAAGTACACAAAATATCCTGTACACCCTCTACCCAACCAAGTAGCCACTCCCTTGCATTCCCTCATGATCACCTTCCCCTTTTTGCCCTTGGCTTCACTCGCAGCTAGCTCCTCTTGCAGCAGTTCCACCCTCTTAGCCAGTTGCTGGTTCCTGAAGCTGAGACTGTCCATCTCCTGCTCCTGCTTCCTCAGGCTCTGGTCCCTCTGCTTCAGCTGCTCCTGATGAGGGATCAGTGCAGTGACAAATGTTGAGCATAACATTGGTGTACATTTCTCCTTACAAACCAACACACTGACTAAATAATTTCCTCTATATCACAGTGATGTGATTCTATGTAGTGCTATGCACAGACATTGGGAGTACATGCTTGGATTGAAAAAAAGGCTCAAAACAAAGCGACAAGTACTAGTCAGATTAGGTGTCTGTCCACACCATGTTCTAGCTGGGCTAGTGGGACTGTTCCAAAACAAAAATCTATCTTGTCCTCTATTGTGGCCACTGCATCATGTGAAAAGTGATCGAAAAAAATTTGTGATCATATTTTTTGCCACATCGCCCAGTTTGCGGTGACTGTCTAAATTTGTTTAGTGAACATGAGATGTTTACAACACTTATCTGTGGCTCTAATCATAATACTTTTGTTTTTATATGTCTCTTTACCTTTAGTGAGGCAGAGTTGGCCTGTTCATCTACAACTGCCTTCTTCAACACTTGATTCTGGGCACGAAGCTGTGAAAAAACAGAGAAAATGTTGAGACAGGGCACATGACAACATAAAACATCATCAGTGGTCAGGATTGGCACGCAAGGCAGTTTGTGGTATGCAGGCAGCATCTTAAGCTGCTTTTATGCAGAGAATGTGTTAAATGGCTTGTGAAAGGTTACTGTTTTTATACTATTCTTTTATCCTATTCTGCACCAAATTATTTAAAACACAAGGCTCTTACTCCACTGAGAGCAGCCTTTAAACACATAGTTTAACGACAGTGGCAGTTGTGTGTGACAGTTACACAGTCAGCACTTTCTGAGCAGGACATGGTGCTTGGCTAACGGGGAGATCAGAGTTAAACAGGAAACAGCACACACTCCCCGTGCTGTCAGCTGACACAGAAACAAAGGGCACATACAGCTCACAAGAGAAAACACAGGCACACAGGCTTTACTGTTACTGAACTGTCACTCATTGATAAATTACCATCACAGCACTTGAGCACAGGGTGTTCACTGGCAACTTGAAATGTCAAAATGTGGCAAAAGTAGTGTTTAACCAGAGGTAGACTGATGACTGATCTTTACAAACTCAAAACAGTGATACGGCCTCTGCATTAAGACCCAGGAAGTAGAGGTTTATTACAGCTCAGTACAGCTTGGACATACTGAAATTTTACTCATCAAGAAATTGCAACATGTAGGTTAAGATGCATTAGGACAACCACAAAACCATGAAACATCTAGCCCTGCATCACAATGTCCTTATCCAACAAGGATACTGTATAGTCATATGCCATTGAAGTACACCTCACTAAAACTAATGCAACAGTCATGTAGTAAATCAAAGGTAAAAATGTTACATTTCTGTTTAAACTATTTTGTTGTGCTCAACTTTGTGGTCATTTTAAAGGCTGCACTTTGTGGTGCTGCTGAGTTGTATTGCTCTATTTCTCATGTTATACATGTTCTAATATTATCCACTTTTGTTTATACACAATGGGTAGTCAATAAATTATTAACATCTCTCAATGTAGCAACACAGTTCAGCACCACCACCAACTAAATTACAGCCTACAAGTCATAAATAACCATCAAGTTCATAAAAGTGAGTCAATATTTCTCTTACCTGAAACTGGACAATAAACTGGACAATAACTTGTAACCTTGACTGTATCCCAGCAACTGAGGCTATCTCTTTGCTCTAATATGTTTGATTAATATCTGTCAATGATTTCAGATGCATAATAACAGGTGGCTAATGCTAATTGACAGCTTTTGTCCTCCTTCCACCCCGTCAGTAACTGTACGTGTATCACTGACAACTAACTTTACAAATATTAAATGGGCAGACATAGCTGAGTGTTTTACCTTGGAGTACTCCTGTGCCAGCTTGCTATATTTTGTTTGCAGGTCTGTGACGTTAGCCATTGTCGGTGTGGAAACGTTATCCCAACGGTTAACCGATGATGCGAGGTAACGTTATCCTAGCTAGCCCGGTTAGCTAACGCTTTTCCGGTTAGCTTGTCCAAACCTTGTCGTCACGCTGCCCGCTGCTTGAAATATTGACGGTGGATACTGTGAGCTATAACTAACTCAGGTGGGCTAGATCACTGTAATTAGCTACTTTACAGAGGCTTGTTCCGTCATTTGGTAAAACTGACCTCGGATACATTGTGATAAAGGGGCGTTCATGAGTCCCGGAGAGAGCAGCGGGTGCTGGTCTCCCGATTTACGCTGATTTCTAAAACAGGATGTTATCCCGACTTGACAGCAATGCCCCTTTTAAAAGTCAGCACTATTAGCGATGACAGAGCCTGCTAGCTAGCCGACTAGCCAAGAGCTAACTAGCTATGTAGCAAAACAAATCCCGACACTGAGCAACACATGTAGGCTTGGTCGGTGTCATCTGACAGCAGCCGTGTAACCCGCTGCCTGTTCGAATCGTATCTGAGAGTGGGAGTAACTGTTGCCGAGCAAATGAAATAGCTTTAATAATCAATTCATCTGAAGGAACACTTTCATTTTCTAACCCGCAAAAATCCTCCTCGTATGAGAGCCGACTACAGACACAGAAGGTCAGAGTTCAGAAAGCAGAAAAGTGGTGAGCTGGTATGGGCAGGGCGCCGTCTAGCGTTTGAAGGTCTCCAACAACAACAGATAGATTCTATTGTCAATAGTAATGTTATTAATATAATATGACAAAGGACAATTCTGCATAACGTGTGCTTTTATATTAATTTGATACTTTTTACATTTTGCTGATAACTGTATTTTCTTAAGTAATAGTTTAAATGCAGGATTTTTACTTGTAATGGAGTATTTTTACTCTGTCATACTACTTTTAGTTAAACAAAGGATCCAAGCACTGCTGTCATCATTGTAGATAGACAGATGCTATAGGGTCATAACAAGAACACATTAATGTGGGGAAATCAAAATAAAAAGGAATTTAAAAAAACAAGTAAAGGGTACATTTTGTAACATTACACTGGTGATATACTGTACCCTTAAAATATTCTGTAATACATTGTACCTATTTGTACATCTGTATTGTACAAGCAATTATAAAAAGGTCTGAATGTGATTTCAGTATGAAACCAAAATGGAGATACTGCTATCATTATAACATCCTTTCCTCTCCCTTTAACTTTCCATTAAGAGACCTAATGCCATTTACAATTAAGCAATGTGATGTCACTGATAAATTATTTACTGCAGAGTTTGAGTCTGGTAAGGGCTGCATTAACAAAAACAAGGTCAGAAAATGACAAGCAGGTTGTGGCGCTCTGAGGGATAGTCTCTGAGATTTCCCTTTAAAACGCACATGACCTGGTTTAGACTAGAAGTGAAACGACATGTTGCTAATGCAGCCATCACTGCTCAAATCCTACATGATTAATTTCACCTAATCCATAATAATCTCTTTATATTTTCACCAAAGAGTATCACTGTTTCTTTAAAGAAATTGTAACTGTTGAGTTCTTATTCTGTCAGCTATTAAAATTTGCAACATGCAAAGTATTCACAGAAGGGCTGAATGTTTTGTACCAAAGAAAGACATTTCCTCTGCTGCTGTCTCACTAGTCCTGATCTTAAATGCATACAGGCTAAACACAAACTCTCACACGCACACCACAGCCAGTGGCTCCAGCATTGTCTGGTTGCCTGGCAACTGTCGGCGTGGCGTGGTTGCTAGGGCCGTGTGGGAGGGGGGGAGGTGATGCTGCTCTGATTTCCAGCTGAATTGAGGCAGTCAGTAGGGAGAAGCCCCCCTCTTCCAGTCGACACACAGGACTCTATTGAACAATAGAGCTGTGCCAATGGGCCTGAGGCTAGTCAGACGAGCCCTTGTTCAGGGTCACACTGTGTTCATCCCACAGTCCTCCATGACTAATTAACTTACAGCGAAGAGTGTCGTAGAGGACATCTGATGATGCATCCATCACTGGCACAGCCCTGGAATCTACATTAATGTGAGGTGCATTTCTGGCAGCCTGCCATGTTGGTGCATTCAAAAGACATGCAGCCAAAAAAGGAAAAGTGTGGTGGAGCCGCCACACGTGGTGCTGAACACAGCTTGTGCAGTCAAAATGGCACTGAACTGCTGGACTTGGTGGGAAATATTTGCCAGCTGTAACATGATTATGTGAAAACTGAGAGACCAGCCACATGCAGAGGTAGCTATTCTGAAGAAAAGGCATTAATAACTACAATGTGGCCTTCACAGCAGGTGGCAATGTTGATCAAAAATTTAGGTAATGTAGGCGACTAATGTAACGTGATGGCATTCTTCTGTTGTGGAGGAGAGTTTGGAGGGCAAAAAACATGTCAAGTCTTATTTGCGGTGATAAAAAGTTAAAGCTGAGCTGCAGCTCAAACTAGAACAAAAAGATACTTCACAGCAATAACAAGAACAGGTTTTTATTAATATTTTGTAATACCATATATAATGCAATTGCATATCTTTGGCGAAAATAAATCTTATAAACATTTTATCAACAGAGGTTAGCATACAAAAACCAAAAGGTGTGTCGGTCTAATAGACATGGCAGACAACTGACACAAACTGATACTGGGTTGGCAGCTTTGTCAAATGCAACAAAATGTTCATCATACCCATAGGAACTGCAACAGAATTTAGAGAATCACATAATCAGTATTCAATAACAGCTGCTGAGCAATGAAGCAACTGGGTTTTTAATTCCTGGGACCCCAAAACGTTTAGGTAGCTCGTCCACAGATCAACTCACTGACTCAGTGTCACTTTGAGACCAATACAACATTTCCTTTGCAAGTGCTACAGAAAGAATGAGTGAGATTTTCCTCTACAAGTCTCTCCATAATTTCTTTGCAAATGTAGGTCTGAAACTACACAGCAGCAGCAGCAGCAGCATGAGGACTGACTTAGTCTGATCCAGTTTTCAGAATTATTCAAAACATTTAAACATCCCATAACAATACCTGGAAGCTTGAGTTATGAGTGGCAGTAATTTTTCATTACAGATTTGTATCTGTGATGGAGATCGAGAGCTAATCTTGATGACTACTAAGTCATAATATCTAAACATAAACCATACATGTGACAAATGTAAAAATGATTAAATTAGCTTCAAAGAACTTCTACAGTACATGGGGAATGTGTCCATCTTAAATTTGAAACCCCAGCTGTACATCAATTTTGGCAACAAAATATTTCAGGATCAAAGTTAATCAACTGTCTTCTATCCATCTAACAAAAAGCAAAACAAAACATCAAGAAAACCTGGCAGTCATGGTTAAAATGAAAAAAAACAAAAAAACAAAAAAACACCCGCTCTAAAGACAAAAGACATTGGCATATTTAATCACTATAACATAGTGAAAGGAAAAAAGTGTATTGCTGAAAAATAAACAAGGAGAAAAACAAAATACTTATTAAGAGGGGTTCACAGAGGGAGAAAAATAAATGTGCTCAATCATTTGTTTCAAATGACCAGCGTTTGATAGAGTATGCATTCAATAATCCCATAAATTAATGTCATAAATAAGGTGATGATTAATGAACAATAATTTGTTCTCTTTTTCACAGCTAAACAAGACCAGTGTATGCAAGTATTACTTCTGAGAACTGAAGCTTACTCTGGAAGAACAGTTCTCACTCTAAAGCGACAAATATAAACCAAAAGATTGGTTAAGTCACTGTACTGACCAGAGTCCTCTCCCATTTCCTGTTAAGATGATTCAGAAAACTAGGGCACTGTTGCTCTAAATCACATTTACATTGTGGCAGCAGGGGAATACAGTGGCCATGACCTTTTTCAGTTTTACATCAGTGGCACAAGAAAATGTTTGGCACTGACCATGCATGCTATACTAAGTCACTGTGACACAATGTGATCTGGTACTGTGGGAAGAATAATATCGTTTTCAGTTTGTTAGCTTTGTGCGGTTCCATGCTACCTTGTATTGTGTGCTGCGAGTATGCAGCCTTTTTAAAAGCTCAGATGAGAATATTGGCCTTTTACAAAAGTGGCTCGCAACTTCCCCTCAGTGAACTGCATGCAATCAACTGACAATAAACACTCCATTTCACAGCTTGAGAAGAGAGTGTGCACTTCCTTATTTTGTTCTAGGAGGAAGAACGAAGCACTAGTGGCCAGCCAGAATCGAGGGCACAACATGAGAGCAGCAGCACAGGTCTTCAACATCTCGCCTGCGACTGCACATACAAAATCCACTTCTCTCTGGCCACAACTGCATCGTCCCCTTCTCCCTCTTTGCATTTGAATATGCTCTAAGCTCTGGATCTTTATTTGAACCAAAGCAAACACACCTTCCCTCAAGTTGTTAGTGAGCTTGGCCACAGGATCAGCCAGCAGAGAATAAGAAAAAAAAAAAATTAAGTCAAGGAGAACACACAGAGGTATAATCAACTGCAAACCCAAATAATGGAGCAAGAAGCTGTAGTAATTTGCTCTCTGCTCCTGTTTCTGACCATTAACCAGCTCTGCATTCAAAAGGACGAGAAGCAAGCAGAGCACCAAGCAGCCCTACAATACAGCGAGGAGACCTGTCAGTCGTAGTCATCAGAGTAAAATGACTACTTTGTCAGTAGAAGAAAAAGAGTTTGACCATTTCAAACTCTTTTCTGTTGTGACCATCATCTCAGGTTTAGGCTGAAGTCGACATGCACTATGATACACACACACCCCCACAAAAATAAAATAAAAATCTATGGAGGATAACCTATGAACACAGAGAACATCTGGCAATATGTGGCAGATGTTCACTTTGCCTCAGCCATCACCAAACATGTGACTACATGTTCTTTGTCTGCACAACAAATGTCAAAAACACACTGATGAATGAAGGGGATTGACAGTGAATTAAAAAGAAGAAAACAGCTTTCATTCGTATAGCACTGTAATGGCCGCACAAAACTGAGCGAAGTAGTATAGCTAACTTTGCAACTAAATTTGGCAGTGGCAGAGTAATACTATTTCCACATCTTGCTAATCCTGAAATAGAGCCAGAGCTCCTGTGTGATAAGTTTATCGTATAACAAGATCATAATACTACTCCATTCGTTCTCTTAATTGGAAAGTTTAACTAGCATACTCAACTCTGAAAAATGCCACCATGAAGTAACGTCAAAAAGTTAAGGTTGTGGATTAATTATTGCATCTCTCTTACAAGAGGGTTCATAGAGCAAGAATTCCTTTCAAAACAGTGGCATTTTTTTTCTTTAGCACAAAGAGAAACTGATGAACACCAGGAGGTTAGTTTTTGTCTGTTACAAACATGCACTCATTCGCTTCATAAATAGGTTCACTTGGAAGAGGATACAGGTTTGAGGAGGAAGCATGCAACGCTTTGAGTTATAAAACCTTCAGCTTTTCCCACTTTGTCTTTCAGAGAAAAATTCTTGAATCGCAATCTCCTAATCCAACAGAAGCAGGCAGGTCATTTTGGATAGGTATCTTGATGGTTCTCCATAGCCCCAAACACCCACCCCCAGCAGTTACCCCCGAGTTACAAAAGTCTCTATATGGCTTTGTTCTCCTGTGTGAACGATACTATTGCCATTTGTTTTGTTGGACAGGGATATTCCCAAACAAAAAAAGGCTCAAAATGGCCAATGAACGATCAGATAAGGAGAAGGAGGCACACTGGGACACACGATCAGGGGTCAGAGGTTAGGGTTCACAGGGTCCGGAGTCTGATGAGGGCAAAAAAAAAAAAATCTTCATTTCCTGTTAAGTTTTGTGCTCTTGACAGTACGTTTGGAGCCCTCCATGCAGCTGCGTATACCAGCGAGGTGCAGCAAGGAGCCGGCGGCTTCCTTCAGCTCCTCATCCAGCTCTGGCTTCACCTCACGCCGTGCCCTCTTGCCTGCGGGCCACTTGATGGCGGGCGGACGTCGAGAAGTCTGGTGGACACCCCTCTCGTCCCAGAGGTCGGAGTCCTCGTCACTGTGGAAGCCCTCGCTGCCAGCGCGGCGGGACTGCCTGCGGTCACAGCCTCCTTCGTCCAGGGAGGAAAGAGACGAGGAGGAGGAGCGGGAAGAGCAGCGCTGCAGAGCTACGCTGCTGTAATTGTGGTCCTGCTTTGGATCACTGCTCACCAGAACAGAGTCAGGTCTGGAGAGGTCCAGTGGGCTGTCAGAATTGCCTGAGGAGAGCAGAAGATGGACAGAGTGATGAGTATACATTCAAATGCAAAGGGAGATTTTACAGGCTTGTTACAGCATGTCAAATGTTCCTCGTTATAGTCATAAAATACAAACTAGCTGGGTAAGTAGGTTGTGACTTACAGTAAGTAAATCTTATTGTAACTTTACAGTAAACTTGCTATTGTTTTTCTTTTCTGGATAAGAAAAAGCAGAAATCAGACACAGTGCACTACACACTGCAGCTTTAGCTTCTTTTGTTTACATGTATAAAGCAGAACTAAGACTGGTCTTGGGCCAAAAGGGAAAACCTGATTTAAAAATATCTTGCTGCATGCATGTTAAAGCAGAATCAACATAGATGGGGAAACCCACTCACATTAAATGGTCCTTGGGGGCTTTTGCTGGCAACAAATCAAATGAACTAAGTACAGGCTAAATAAATTCTAATCTAATCTTAAGTATAAGCAATAACAATAGTATTAATTACATTTTTTAAAAAACAGGAAATTAATTAACCATGTAGAAAGATCATGAACTTTGACAATAATTTCTGAAACTGCCTTAAGCTGCTGTAATATTCTCTAAAAACATTTTCAATTATATGATAAAGGGACAGTTTAATAACCATCTACTGATTCTAGTATTTTCCAAATGTTGAACTATTCCTATGATATGCCTTCTACAGGAGAAAATGTATGTTGTCAGGTACGAGTACTGCTCTGGAAACATTTCCTGCGAAAGAACCAAACTTTGCTTGTAAGAACTGGTGACGTACACATTACAAATTAAAGCACGCAAAATAAAAGAAGAGTTAAGCAATGACAGGGTGGTATGTCAGGGGTAGGAGACAAAGAGTTGGAAGATAGGTGAAAGTATGGCAGTTTGTGGATTCTCTTACATGGGTCAACGTGGTGCCCAGGGGCAGAGTTTAAGAGCATCATGGCAGTGGCAGCATCAATGTCAGACTCTGGAAGAGGAGAGAACATGCATGATGGTCAGTCCTAAGGTGTGAAAGCATGGTAGCATGGCATCTCTACTAGGACTGTGAGAACTGGGCTCCTTCAGTCATTTTAAACTAGAGACACACTGACCCAGTCGATGTTTACTGAATGGACTGGATATGCAGAAGATTCACTGAAACAAACCAGGGGATATTTTCTAGCCACTGATATTGAGAGAGTGCATCCAATCTTTTCAGACCTGACAAAGTGTCTAAAAGCCTCATAGCTCACTTCTGGGGCTCTAAATTATTAATGATTACAGTGAGACTGAGTGCTCGACACTCAGCACCAGCAGAACCTCTGCCTGTCGTCAAGGTTACAAATCCAAGAGGCAGGGGAGGGTCGGGGGGGGGGCTGAGACATCGACTGGAAGCTCTCAACATTATGGTCTACATGAGGCATCAATGACTTGAAAGCAACAAATCAAACCAAGGGTTGAGGGTAAAAACACGGTGATGCTGAATGTTTTGGGGCTGAAATGTGCAAAGGCAACATAATCAAAATACTGCACAAACACAAGCTAAAAAAAAACCTGCACTGATTGGAATTTCTGGACATCTTCAGATTCTTGTACGTATCAAGTTTGCTTCAGTCTCACCTTTGAATGAGCAGCCTTGTAGAAAGAGATGCCGAGGGGGTGAGGAGGCACTGTGAAAGGTAAAGAAAATATGAAGGGTCAGATTTTGAATTGCCAAGGAGATGTACAGAAAAGTCAAAACTTTCAGTTATTTAACAAGACATACAGACCCCCAGAATATGTGTTTTGCTAACACTGCAACTACGGTAATATTATTTTAACACAAAAGCTGCTGTGCCAATACAAACCCATAATTCATAACATCCAGAGAACGAGTGATGCTGGTTTACCTGGGTGGGGAGGCGGGTGGTGTGCAGAAGGCATGTGCGGCAGGGAAGTGCTGCTTCTTAAGGGCTTGAATCAGGTTGGGGCGATACTCGGGGTCAACACACCAGAGAGAACCTTTTCCATTGGCCTGTAGGAAAGAGCAGAGACAGTCAGACTGCTTCACTCAAAATTAAGGAACTTGCCTGAAACTTGAGGCAACAAACTGTGACAGGAATCTTTATTTACAGTAACTCTCAAAATTCTTATATTGAAAAAGTCCTGATTTCTGACCGTGGATAAATGTGTTACAGAACTACCATAGGTTCAATTAGATATTATTTTTATTGGTTCTCGGATTATATTTGGACAAAATCCCTGTGGAGTTTTCTAGCAAACAAACAAAACCTATGTTTAAATAAGGTGTTTGCAAAGCAGAATGTTTGATTGTGTTGAGTCCTGCATTGTTTACTTGATGTCTGCTAGCTTGCAGTCTTTGTCACTGCCTTATGGGTGCACTCCTACACTCTTTTCAACATTAAGCCTCATAGCACCTTTTATACAAAATATGCTTATTCTAATATTGAAAAAAAAACAACAATATTGAAAAAAGTTAACTCTTGTGGCAATTATTCTACTTTCAGTCCATCTAATTGGTGTACAGATTTTTTGTGAAAGAGCTTACATTCAGAAAATTCTCAGCTGATCTGTGATACAGAAGACTGCACAGAAATCAGCATAGTGATCTGTCACATTTCATTAATATTGTTATAAGTCTTGTTTTTGCGAAAAACTTTAAAGCAATAGTTCTTAGCACTACGTCATAAACAAAACAGCAAATACACAAGTAAGAATTCCACAACAGCTTTAGCAGGAGGAGGAAATAATTGCTCCGCAGCACTGTGCCAGGAATGAATCTGTCTGTTGGTGATGTGTGCGGGAGTGTGTTAACTGTCACTTTATCTGATGGTGGCGTATTCTTGCCCAGTCTGGGAGGAGAATAGTGCGAGGGAGGGAGGGAGGGAGGGAGGAGAATAACCTTGACTCAGATTACCAACCAGCCCTGATGCAGGAAGAAGGAAATGTCTCCATGGCAACGGAAACCACCAGCTAGTGTGTCATGTGAAACTGGTGCTGGTCTCTCAGCAGACGAAGGGCTCACGCTGTGCACCTGCACGCTGAGCGGCCTGCACTGCACCGCGTTGCCACTCGCTGAGTGCTAACCACCATTCCCTCCCGTGGTGGGAAAATATCAGGTCTTAGCCAGGCACAGCCTTGGCACCACGGGCTCTACCGGTCACAAGTCTGAACTCATACTGAAGCTCAATATGGCTACCATCATGTCACTCCCTGCATCAGTTACAGCATGCAAATTAGGTTGCATATACAGGTCTGACAAACGTACTCTCAGGGGTGTTTGTTTATGTTACCGGGCTACTATCAATCAAATTTCATCAAACCGCACTCCCACAGTGCTGATAACGTCTTACTTATGCTATACATAAGAAACCATGTTTTCAGAAAGTGCCACTTCTCTCTTCTGTCCCTCACCACATTTTTCAACACAACAAGGCTGGAAAGCTAAATGGAAAGTGCAGCCACTGGGAAATACATTAACAATTTCACAAGAAGCGTTTCACTCACTATTCATTTCACAAGAATGTTTGGGCAGGATATACAGGATGTGTTTAACCTTTTGTCACAAGCATGTGCATATGAGATGGCCAACTTCTCTATTTTCCCCCCTCTCTATGTAGGAACACAAATGAGCATGAGTGAAACATAATTCTGCCAGAAATAGGCTGACAAAGATTCTTCCTACAAACTCATGTCTACACTTTAGGACACGCTTGCTTCCTTCTCGCAGTGTGACGTTGAGGTTTCCAACCGTGGGATGCCTCTCTCCCCGGTTAAAACAGTTGCACTACCTTATAGTGCTTTGGGAGATAAAGTCCTATCTTAGTGTGCTGTGTTTGCATTTCCTCTGAAGGAGTATCTGCGACCTTGACTGGATTCCACCCTTATCGCAGCAGAGTCAGAGGTTCCTGCGGCAGTGTTACAGTCCCAGACAGTGTCACATGAGCCCCGCTGCAGCTTCGCGCTGCAACACACTGTTCACAAACAGTGTTTTGCAGACAAATGTTGGCCTATGGAAATTTTGGTATCATATCATCAGGGTATACAGATGACAACAGTTTCAGGACGCATACATTAAACAGTGCAGTTTTCTAGGTTTAAGTCTGTGTGAGGTGTATTAAAGTTAGGAGGCGGTGCGCTAACCTACCTTTCCCAAACTCCTTTCAACCTTGCGGAAGCATTTGTTCAGGGACAAGTTGTGACGAACTGAGTTCTTCCAGCCAGTGGGAGCATTGGAAAAATAGGGGAAGTGCTCAAGAATCCAGCCATAGATTTCTTTAACAGGCAAAGACTTGCTGGGAGACTGCTCAATGGCCATGTAGATGAGCAGAGAAAATGAGAAAGGTGGCTTCGACTTCAACGAGTCCCGCTCCCTGCCTCTGCTGTGTGACGAGGATGAGGAGGAGGATGATGGGCCCTGGCTGGACCCGTAGTCTCCCTCTATGTCGAAAAGGGGGCTGCCACTGGGCTGAGCTTCGGGACCCCCCAAAGTGAAGTTCTGAAGCAAGTTCTCGTGGAGCCAGTTGAGGTTGGTGAGCTCCTCATCCTCAGTGCCGCCAGTACGATCCACGCTGGTTGCCAGCGGACTGGATGCGCACTCCGCCTCAGGCAGTGTTCCTACACCACAAACACCTCTGAGCCCCGTCCGCTCCTCTTGCATACCCGGAATTTCCGTTTTCTTATCTGGTGACATCCCAATGATTGGACCCATTAAATCAAAGAGGTCTGGAGACAGTGAGAGAAAAGAAGAAGAACTTGTTAATATTGAACAGCTTATATAGACAAATGCATATAGACAAAATCACAGTTTTGATGGTGACTAGACTTCAAAACAAAGTTGAGTTGAAATAACTGGATGTGGCATGTTGGAATGATGTGCTCTTCCAAGCGTTGACCTTGTTTTCTTAAGTTTCCCCTGAGGGCACACCCCTTATAGCTGTGCCTGTCTGCCTCTATTGCACTTCCTGACCCTCTCACTGTCCCTCTCCTCCACGACTGGTGAGGACGGAGAGGCTCTCAGCCCCCCCCCACCCCCTCTTGACTCAAGCCGAGGAGCTTTGAGGAGGTCCTCTCAAGCAACTGAAGCGACTTAAGGCTCCACTCCTCGACGCCCACCTCGTTTCAGACGAGACCCAGCTGCTCGTTACGTGTAAATGAGCATGAAACCATCCACTGACTGCAGGAATGAGTGGAAAGCCTCCATCTTGCAGAGTGGATGGCTCTTACAGACTGATCTGCATTCAACCAAGATCAAGTCTCAATTTGTCACATGCCAGATTAAGTAGTGTAAAGAGGCTGCAGCCCCAGAAGTTGTCAGTCATTGAACAGCGCTGGGAAATTCAATATTGCCAAAAGCCCTATATCATTAGCTAATTCCACTGAAGTACCATTATTAATAAGACAATAATACTTTTTTTTAACCTGAGCTCAGACGAAGCATGTCATCTTATACAACAGAAGTGATCCTGTCAAAGTTTTAGTTGAACCTAATGTAATGACTTATGCATGTTTATAAATACAGGCACAAAAAGAGATATGTCCAGTCATCATAGCCAAATATTGAATATTTCACTAAATACTGCCTACAAAGATTTATATTATTTTGCTATGGTTATGTACACTGATTGGTGAGGCCAAAAGCACAAAGAGATCACTCTTTGGCTCAGCTCACAACAAGCTTTATGTCCTGGGTGTCACCATGACAACCATGCGGTTCTTTCAATTAAGAGCAGAAATCCCACAAACAAGAGTCAATGGGAAAATAAGTAATCCATGCTGGCTGGCTCATCCATGGACGACCACTGGGCAGCTACGCTGTAACAAAATACTCCTGCTGCACCCATGTGTGGACACCAGATGTCCCGGGTTCTGGTCCTGGATGCTCTGGATCCAGATCAAGGAGGAAGCAAGCTTCGGTAGGTTCGAGAGGTAAAAGCACACAGAACATGGGGGATAGGCATATCTTTTAATTTCTGTGATAAGATAAGAACTGGGTCAAACTTGAGAGTGTTTGCACAGTGGGCGAGACAAGAGAGGAAGAGTACACACACACACACACACACACACACACACAAATCAGTTTGTCAAAGCTGGTCAGCAAGGACAGGAGGGGGGAGAAGGAGACATGCATTTACAAAATGACCACTCGACTCTCAATGAGGAGAGGAACATACAGCAGACAGACCGGGTGACTTCTAAATCCAGGATCATGATATCTCCAGCCTTAAAAGCATACCTTCTGTCCATTCTATAGGTGACGTCATGTTAACTACATTTTGTCCTGTATTCTACCCGTCAATCCTCAGTTGTTTGTGTTTTAATTTATCAGGACCACAGACATGTCCGTGTGTACCACAAGTACTTGTGTGATTCTGATCACCAGCAAAAAGGAAGTAAGTAGAAGAGTTTTCCAGGCCAAAGGCAAAGGGACAGGCAGAGCAAACATAGGAAGAGACATAACAATAGGGAAATCCTTTTTACAGAAAGAGAGCAAGGCAGAAACAGTGGAAGAGGGACCAAGAGACTGAGAGGAAGACAGAGAGAGAGAGAGAGAGAGAGAGAGAGAGAGAGAGAGAGAGAGAGAGAGAGAGAGAGAGAGAGAGAGAGAGCCAGCTGAGACTCAGTTGGTAGTGAGGTAGGCTATGTAAGTTATCCCTAGTCTAGGATGAATCACAGCTCTCAGCAAAGTAGAGCAATGAGATATGTCAGGCAGCAAGAGAACTGCCCATTTGTGTTTTAAAGAAAATCTCTGCTCAAGAGACCAAAACACAAAAAGATTTTTTTTTGACATGACAGGTTCCTACTCTAAATGAATTTACAAATAGAGAGGATCTCAAGAAGAGAGAGAAATCTATAGTTTTGGAGGAAATTATCATTTATCCTTCTAAAATCTATTTCAGACTATATTCAGCTGTGTGTGCTCTTCTGATGAAATGTCTTCTGAAATGTTTAGCTACAGTTAAGGGCTGATTTTTACAAAGCGTTTGTATATTTAATTCTGTTGAAGGCAGTGAGATAGAGAGGATGAGTGAGGGTGCACTTGACAAGGATTTTGAATCAGACTTGGTTCAAAATATAATTAAATGGAAGCTAATGCAGCTGACTGATCAACTCAGGAGCCCTACTTTGGGCTGTCTTTGTGAGTTTAAGTCAAGTCTAAATCCATGACTGTAACCCAAAACATGCTGATGACAAACATTTAGCTCATACTAAACCACAAGCTAACACAGGTGTGGCAAAAAAAAAAGGCTATGAATGCCTCAGGTCTTCATTTGATTAAGGTGCGGCTGAAGTGTTTTCTGAAGCCAGAGTCAGTTGTTTACTCCACATGGTTGTCCTTTCTTCTTCAACAGCTCATGAATGACTGTGAACTTGATTCAGTTGTGTGGCCGGAAAATGAAAAGAAGTCATGGCCTGGGTAAAGTGTAAGACCACTGATTAACCTTAAAAGCACAAGAGAGCTTCACCTCAGTCCATCTTCACAGGCCTGACCTCTCAGCTGGGCCCTTGGATGCCAGAGAGCGCTTATCCTCTTTTGAGTAGTTCCTCCAGAAGCCGGTCATTTGAATATCAACAGAGGCAGGGTGGACGGATGAGAAAGCTGCCTTGCATCCAGCCAAACACAGGAAGTGTTTTGCCATGATTGCAGCTGGTCAATTACCACTGCTGTTGCAATGATCGCAGTTATCATTGCTCTTATGAAAAGGCATCAAAGAGAGGCGGCTAGGAACACGATGAATAATGGGACGTTAGTGTGTAAAGAGTGGAGAGGGGAGAGGGAGCTAATAAGCCGGACTGGCCTGTTGACTGCAGCTCATCCTTGAAAATACACCAAAGCTGCAATGGTGCTGACCTGATGGGCTCATCTGCAAGTTAAAATAGCACAGCGCACCGCCAGCCTCATCATATTCATGTGCAAACAGGCAGGCACTAACAGCAGGTGCCAAGGCACATTTTCCCCCCTTTCAAACTGCTCTTTTATCCTGTTAAGCACTTAGCCTATTCAAAAATACACAAAGACATATGGAGATAGCTTTAAGTGGCAAATCAAGCCGTTGATGTGTCAAATATGTACGGGGGAATGTAAGGGAGATGATAGCAGCATCAAAATGAAGAGGTTCTGGTTTGAGATGTTTTCTGGGAGCGAATCTCACGATCAGGACTCAGTTGCCACGGCAGCCAGTGTTGTAAGGGAAGCAATTGTGCTCATGTCTGTGCATGAAGAGAGAGCTAATGTGGGGAGATCAATACAGGCGGAAAATGCTGAGGCCAGCAGTCTGCTGCTGTTCTCCACAAACCTGTCTGACAAAGAGCAGTGGGAAAGGCCACAGCCAACCTGGATGTCATGGCACTACTGACTAAGTGCCATTAAGGCCATACATTTATAATACTCGTAAAATATTGCATTCAGACCATTATTTCCATATAATTCACAAGACAAGATTTCAGAATAAAACTCTACAGATAATGTATGTAACTGCCTTGATTTACTCATGCCACACCCTCTTCACAAGAAATAAAGCACTTGACACAAACCAGTTACACCTCTGTAATAAATACACAAAGGTGTGTCGCATAGCCCCATGGCGAGGGCTGTTATTTGAAACCCTAACTGATATTTAGGTGACTACCCAGTCTGGCTGGAGCTCTGAAACTGTGAATGAGACAAAGGGGGGCTGAGTTAGAGTGGGAGAGACAGGGAGGGAGAGAAAGAGGCTGTTCCAGAGCAAGGTAGCCAAGTGGCAGTCTTTTATTTTATCAGAGGTCAAATTATGTCATAACAAAAAAGCATCCATTAATGTGTAGGCTAATCAGGGTACTATTAAAGCATGTGTAAATGAGTCATTTTTAAATAAAACTACTCAATGGATTAAAACGATCTACTTGGTGTCTGAGGTGAAAGAGCAAAAAGAAAAAACTTGCACAAAGCATTACAATTGGCCCCGCACTTGACTCATACAAAGGAGCAGTTGTTTTTGCTCTAGTCATGTTTCAGAAGTGCTCAGTATTCACCTCACAGTTTCAAACAGAGGACCGGGAGGGAAGGAAACACCTCCTGCCTGTTGAGGAAGTTCATTTTCAGAAAACAAATTCAGACTTCACACAAAGACAGTTAGGCCTGTTCTGCACCAAAACAGTGGACTCGAGTAGCGAGGTAGCATTTATTGAAGCAGCACTATTTACTCTGGCAATCTATGAATTCCACCAGCATGTAGCTCATAGACTGCTGACACCCTGAGCCAAACCTAATGTATTGACTGCTGCAATCATTTAACAGTTAGGGGAAAACAAGCAAACAAAACAGTGTATACTGTGATGTTCATCTGAAACATTAACTCCAGCACAGAGTTTTCAAAACTGAAACATACTGCACTGCTACTTTGACTGTAAATAGAGGTGAGGCCTTCCAAAGTACATGTCGGCCCCCAACCAATGCTGAAACCTTATCTCTTGGGTCATGTGGCTGTAAATTCAGTGTACAAACACTCACCACCACTCAATGTAAGCAACAACCTCATATACTTCCAAATACCAAAAACAGCACAAATTGCCAGAACATTTGCTTTGTGTCTGTGCACTAATGTCCAAATCCTTAAGTTCCTGTATATCTGGAGCTCAGCTAAAGTTTCAACATAAGCCCTTGCAGGAATGTGCTATGTAAGAGATTACTTACCATGTAAATACTACAAGTGTAGTAAAATAGTTAAATTTTGTGTACAAGCAGAAACCAGTGTCAAAAACCTTCATGTCAGAATTACAGCAAACTCAGACTAACTACAAGTGGGAAAACAGGGCTCCTGCAAAACACCTAGAGGAAACAGCATAAAGACAGGTGGAAGTGCCTTGATTTCAAAGAGTGAAAATATTTCCTGAAGCATCTGAAGCATCTATTTAAGTGGCAGTAAAATAACATAAAGACAGGCAACACATTGTGTGCGTTATTCTGACAGCACTGAAGGGTTGGCTGTTGGCATGTTACATTACAGCCTGTGATATTTGTCTTTCACTCAC
The DNA here is from genome assembly GCF_001640805.2 of Lates calcarifer. Taxonomy (NCBI): domain Eukaryota; kingdom Metazoa; phylum Chordata; class Actinopteri; family Centropomidae; genus Lates; species Lates calcarifer. The sequence continues at coordinate 5,283,477 of NC_066848.1, read as the reverse complement.
TTCTGTTTATGTTCCGTTTCAATATTTAAATTATTGAATAACAAGGTACAAATCATTATAAAGCTGTTTATTGTAAACTCACGTATTATTTTTAATCGTGCTATGTTGTTAGGGGTGTGTATACATTAATTTCTTAGTACCTAATTTTGTTTTTAATACAATCATATTTTTCACTTAAAAACATTTTTACATACAGCAAATTTGTTGCAATGAAAACAGGGCAGCTTGGTGAAATCAGAGGAACTGTGGTAAAAACATAAAATACATTTCTGTTTTTTTGGTTTTCAAGAATGTAAACACATTTTAGTGCCATACAAGTGGCCTCTGCTACATCTTCTACTCAAATTAAATTAAATCTAACTGATTTTTTTTTTTTTTTTTTTTTGGCAATAAATCACCATGGTGATCTGATGACTGCCAGTTTTTTAAAAATAGCAAAGCTCTAGACATGCTCTAGTAAATGCAGCTTTGTACTTATTCATGTGTTGGTGGATTGTTTCATAAACAGATCCCAATGTAAAACTATCTTTCAAATAACACTGTATGATAACATTAGTTTACATGTTTACATTTGGCTTTGGGCAAACACCTAACCAGTGCTGTTGTAATGACGATACTGTATTACAACTGAGCACTTAATTGGTGAGGTTCTGTGGCACCTCAGTTGGCACTGGTTCCAAAGTCTTGGTAAACTGAATTGTCTGCATTTTTGTTGTCATACTGTCATCGATTAAATAAATCCTGGTAATTCAGCAAGGGGTGACAAGACAAAGACCCATTGTGACACAGGACACAGCCATGTTTCCCTCTTCCTTTCTCTCAATCAAGGAAATGGTCACATCACTGTTGTTTTCAATGAGGCGGGCCCTAATGGGCTGTGTCTTGAGTCCGCCGCATCAGAAATGAGACAGGGACAGTCAGGGGGTTAGAGAGGGGAAGGGAGGAGAAGGAGGGGTCAATGCATAACCCCTGTGACCAATCAAGAAATGCAAAACAATAACTGGAGTAGAGGGAGAGGCGCCACAACACAATGCCCAAATGCAACTTCTGTAAATACTCACATACAATGGCAGTCTAAGAAGAGGAAAAACTGAGGTAGAAACTCTAAACTTTTACATTTTCATTGAACAACAATGGCCACCAATCAAGAGATGAAAAAACAATTACTGGAAACATTCACACACTGTGTATTTTTAGATTTGCTGGACTAAATCTCAACCTGTTCTGTCTTTTTGTTGGTCATGACATTAACTACAATAAGTTGACCCTAGTTTGTAAAATAGTGACAGCTGTTAAGCAGAAGGCTTATGGGATAAAAATAGATGCCATTTAGCTGTACCCTGATCTCTCAGGAGACGCTAAATGATGTGAAACATCACAAAAAGTTGATCATCTGAACAGCACAGGAAAGCAAAACCATAACCAGAGAAAAAGAAAGGAGACAGTATGAGTGTAAGCATGCTTCTACAGGCGTTTTCATTTGCATCTCAAATTCTCAGCTACCACCTATGTTTGATTAGCAGAATGTCACAGACCTGAGACAACAGAGGAGCACATACTCCTGGGGACGTCCCTCCTTCAAAAACACACAGGGGCTGTGAGTGGGTCAAGAAACACACATGAGCAGCTTCTATCATTAAAGCCAACCACCACAAAACTGCACAAGGCAGTCCCCTCCACAAGCTAGATAGGTCAGCATCAGCAGTCAGTGCTGGAGCTCACTGATTGGTGACTGATCTCAGATATGTGATATGTGATTGTTCAATTTACCAACCCTCATAACGGGGGTAGAGGGAAAGCAGCACATTCTTTATAAAATGACAGAATATGAAGACTTCCTTTGGTTAACAATTTAAAAAATATAAAGCTTGTCTACTTTCACTTCATTCATGGCACATGGATTTATTTTAAACTATTTTCAGCTTTGAAACACTACAATGCACACAAATCATAGAAACAGTCACTTCAAGTGAGAAAATACTGTCAACTTCCCTATTCTGACAATCATCAAATTACTCAACCTTTACACTAATCTAACTATTTAAAACAGCCAGTAAAATCAAAGTCACAAATGACTTGATAATTACAGGTTTTTCAGAGAACAGTAGATTATAAAGCTGTGAGCTTCTCTGTTCAGCCAGAGACCAGGTTTAGACTGTGTCAAGCAATCCAAAATGTTTCTGCCACATTGGTCAGCTTTTGTAAAGAATTTAAAACAAGTCACTCATGTAACCACAAAGAACATAGTGGATTTTAGAGGACACAACCTATCCTTTGCCCTCGGTCAGAGTACACAATTCTGTGATAAGACTGATTACATGGCTACACCACCATTTTGAACTGCAGATTCTGTGCCATGCTTGCTTGGAAAGAGGGTAACAGCTACAAGCTGCAATGCACTACCAAGCCATTTTTGTATTAAAATGTTTTATATTCAGTGTGAACAGGAAAACAGAACTCCATTGGATTTAAAATGTAAAAATTCAATTGATTGAAATGTTGTGGTGCGGTAGTCTATTTTGTCAAGTTGCTTCACTGTTATTATACATCCTCCTTTTCTGTCACCAGTACTGTACATCGGAACAACTTCTCAGAAAAGTGGCACCAGTGTGTTTACCAAGTAGTAAAAATGAAATGTGGCACTCTCAAGGGTTCAAGAGTTGCTCAAGATATATTTGATACTGTGTCTACTACTGTGCTCATCTGGTGTAAGATATCTCAATAATGTCAAATAAAATCTTTACTAGTATAGTCAAAACATTGAAGTATGAGACAATCTGAGCATTACTCATTTGAAAAATGTTTTTTTAAATGAGAACATAAAAGTCTCGACTTTGCTCTTATCTAATTAAATGACTGTAACAAGCAGGCCAATACCCCTAGGGTTTACTGTCAGGATTATATGACAAGACATCAAATGATACTATGACTCATGTAAGCGATTGTCACATCAGCTAGTTGTAAATTTCATTTTCAGGTTATCATCAGTTAAAGTATTTGACTCTCAAGTCTGCCAGATACCTTTTCAAGCATTGTCCTCTGTGAATAGACCCATTAGAAAAGACCAGAATATTCACAAACACTGGCCAGTCTGTCTCCTACTTCACCTGTATTTCACCTCTTGTTAAGGAAGAAAAGTATGTCAAACCTCATGGAGTAATGCCATCTGTGGTAAATACAATGTCTTAGAGGCCTATTCCAGCAATTCAAATAAGCTTATAATGGCGCACAACCAACAATAATTCAACTCTACCAACAATATTTCTTATCCTTGCACTTATTAAAGCCATTTCACGTCAGCAATAACTGCATCACTGGGTTACGACAAGTCTTATTTATAGAAATGAATGTCAGTAAAGTTAGCAGACCCTCATCTATTCTGGGAGGCAAAGGTACTTACCCTTCAGAGGCTTCTGTACATATCAACATGTAGGGGAGTAGAAACATGCTAGGACTACAAACAACAGCAAAGACAACAGATGGTTTGACCTACAACACGACCATGGAGATTCTGGCAATAAAATAATGGCAGACTGACAACATCTGTTTCTTTTTTTTGTTGTTGTTGTCTTTTTTCTGTCCCTTAAGTTCCTGTTGCCTTTGTCTTCTATTTACCACCAGGGCTTTAACAACTGTCAATCGAGAAGAAAAAAGGAGCGTCAGTCTACATTAATATCATAACCTCACAAAGGAAAATATTTTTTCCCATCACTTTTTCCAAACATACACGGAAACCTGAATTTTAGATGAAGTACGTCCAGCAAAGTAAATAGCACACCTGTCAGGTAACACTGAAGAGACTACAGGGGCAGACATGTGGAATAAAAGTGTATTAAGCTCTATTCAGGAACAACTACATATAAAGTATATCCAACTGGATTAAACAGAGATATTTTTTCTACACTCTGACATTGTTTGTAGAGCACTCTGTATCTGGGACAATCTTGTGATAATCCATTACATCATGTGCTCAGCTACCCAGTGTAGCCTCCCAACCTCTGCTATTGCCGATATATACCATGAAATATTAATCTATTTATAACAGGGGAAGGTGTGTGTCTTAAATGAACGCCATCAAAAACTGATTTAATATCGCTGTCTACTTCAACTTGAGAAACGATACGACAACCAAACACATTTAATAAAACGCTGTGACCGAGCGAGTGGAAAAGATAAACTGAAAGTGCTGTTAGCAAGGAAAACTAATATGCTTTGTAGCTAATGCTAGAGACACTGTGGCATGAAACACCACGGTCTCAAGACTACATTCACAAGCAACCACAGCCAGCAACACAATGAGGAATACAAAGTTACACGTAATGACGTGGAGAATTGCACAACACTTCCCGACACAAGGGAGTCGTTACGAAGTATCATACCTCCGCTTAGTTCATTACATTTTGTTTGGCTTTAATTAGAAGTAAGTTCACAAGCCGTAACGTTACCTACGTTAGCTCACCCAACACGAGCGTGAGGCAAAGTAGCGTTAGCGGTCGCTCGATGGGTCAGTGAAGGTAAATCTGCTGCTAGCGTTAGCATAACATTTTAACTATCCAGAATATTACAGCAGCTCTATGTCCACATATCAAACGATAACCATTCTTAGAAGCCGTACATATCCCTGTCCATTCTTCGAGCTTCGAGTCCGGAGAACAGAGTGAAGTAACGTTAACATTAGCTAGCTGGCCACATGCTGTCGCTTGATCTGCCATGCTGGCTGCTCTAAGCAAAGTCACTTGACCACATTTACTTTTAGCTTGTTCGAAACAGAAGCCGTATCCTGCCAAACACTATTTAATTACTGTAAATTAAAAACCAAAAAAATCGATCAAATACTTACAATCATGCACGGCGTGCCTCGGTGCGGTATGTTTAAAGACACGTCTGTGCGCAGTTTATTCAGATGTCTGTCTCACACAATGTCAGAGATCAGATCAGCAGCTGCTTCCTCCATACACGCAGCGCGCAGATCACACACGGCACGGCAACGCTACCAAACCCCTTGCCGTCGTCATGGCAACAGGCCCACTTCAGCCAATCAAAACCCCTCCCCTCCTATCTCCCCTGGCAACTGCCGCAGCGCAGGAGCTCCGAGAACGCGCACGCCATCCTATTTTGCATCGTGCAATGTGCTTTCACTTCTACTGCCAGCTGCTTGTAACGTAATCTAGAGGAGTGTTTTGGGTTTCATTGTGTTTTCAACAAACTGATTGAATACTAAGGCGTTACTGATGGTGAAGTAGTGATGGGATTGATTCTAAATTAATAAAATGTGTGAGTGATCAAGTCGGACGAGACCCAAACACATGCACTCCCGCGTTATTTGGGCTACACAAACACCTCGGGGCGGAGAGAAAGGATGTGTCACCACACCCAGCCTCATGACGATAGCGGACCCTCAACAGGGCCCCTCCTAGAGTAAACGACTGATTCAAGGAGCTAATGTGACATGTAGATACACAACAGACACATGCTGAGTGATGCCTGAGCACTGGGACAAAGCAAAAAGAAATGGGGAGAGAAAGAAAAGCACAGTTATGCACCTTTTCCAGTGGATAAAACCCATTCTCAGTGTATGTGTGAAAAGTCGAAATTAGACATAATTGTTATTTAGATGACTGTATGGATGTGTTTTTATTGCTAAAAGTGTACTCCAGGAAAGGCAGTGGGTCAGTTTTGCGTCTCTTCCAGGCTATCTGTTGAGTGCAGCTTTACTGGCCAACTGACTTCACACCAAACTGTAACTTTCACATAATGGTGATACCTTACTCATCTCAGCCACTCCATTTCATAAGCGTACAAGAGTAGCTCTCTGTGGACTGATCTAATAGCCTCTCTGTTTGCTTTTACTGTGTATAAATCCAAATACCTGCTGCGCAGCAGTGCTGTAGTAAATACTTGTACACTGGTGCTGATGCACACCCTTGTTTTTCCCCTTCTGTCAACTGGACAAACAGGCTTTGCGATGGTGTAATGGCAGTTTTGTGTCAGAGTCAATGCCAGAGTGATGCTGTGGAAAGTATTTTTGTTGATCTGTGGCTTGCTATTTAACATTAAGCTACTTCACCGAGTTCATTGTTTATCTTGTGTCAGTTTGTTTAGATACATTGTGAAGAAATATGTTCTATGCTTATGCAGAAGGTGAAGAATGGCATTAAGTGTGATTTTTATCTAACAAAGAAGTGTGAGATGTGATTTATCAGTGGTGGCAGAGCACTCTGGGCACCATTACATTCATTCATTCATGTTTTTCTGAGCCTTTGTTCAGGTTGCTGTGGCATAATTTTCTTGCACAGTGAGCTATTCTTAGGGCCAGCAAGCAGCATAGACTCTGCCCCATTTTTCCCTCTAGTATCACTCCTAGGGATGATGAAGTTGCAAAGCTAGTAAATGAGGGAGAGGAGAGCAAGATGCATTAATCACCAGGGAAACAGCTGATTGAAGATGCCTCGAAAAGACAGATCCATTAGTCTGTGTGCCTGCAATGGTGCTAATCTGATTGTAAAACAGTTAGGCTAAAACAACATGCCCCACTGACCACCATCAGAGACGTTCATAACAGTACTGGAGCATTTCCTGGACCGTATAACATGCTGTCTGCCCAAGGTGCTGATAAGGGACTTTAGTGATTATCCTCTCTGTAACACGAAAGAATAACAAAAAACTCTTTGTGACAATTGTGTTAACTTAACAATGGGCAAGAATAATTACAGTAAACAGCTCACTCTGTATCAAAGGGAGTGAGGTGAGGAATAGCAGGATTACAGACTATGAGAGGAGTTCATGTGAGGCAGTAAAAGCAGTACTGATGAAGGGATGAACAATGAGGAAGCCGGCCTGTGATGGAGAGTAGTGACCGAGCATGAATGAGGGTGCAGTGTGTCTTAGCAGCCAGCCTATAGTGGCGTAGCGGTCAGGAGGCCTGCTGCTTTAATGGTCCATAAATCTGTGTGGACTGGCTGGTCTGATGCCGCCCTAGTGAGACCCTCTCATGCGGAAAATGAATCAGACCATTTTTACGGAGCACAAGTGTGGAAGCTCTCACCCTCCCCTACTGCCAGCGAGCCGATAAGAGCTGCTGCACACGCACGGCACTCCATTTCAGCAGGTCTGGAGCTCATAAAAGTCTCTATTAGTGACAGCCCTTGTTTGTATGCTACTCTTCATTCAATCTGTCCTTTTGCCTTTGTTGCTCTCTCTCTGTTTTCCTTTTTCTCATTTCACCTAGCTCTGGTGTCTGGAGTGGGAACACCAGTGTTGACACTTTGGTACACAGCCAGTAAAGAGGTGAAAACTGTTCAGATAAATCACATTCCAGAGGAAACTTGCTGCTAAAACATTGAACAGGATTGCCCTGCTACAGCTATAATCCAGACTCAAAATCATCTCTTTTTCTCTCTATCTCTGTAGCATGTGAATAATGAATTTTGCATATTCGTTAGAAACCTGTGAGGTACTATATCTCTACCTCTTACTTTCTCCTGCTTGCTGTCACACAGACATTTAGAGGAAGATGCTGTTTTAATGACTAGATAAATGCATTCTGTGTTTCTTTACTATGACTATGATGTTACCCAAAATATTTATCACTATACACACTTTGGCAGACTTTAGCCAGTATTTACTCTAGTTAGGTCCACTTCATATACCATGGACAGGTGAGGACATTATAGAGTGTACTATATGAAGTCACTGTCCTGGTCCTTTTAGAGGATTGAGGCATTGAAACAATCACCTGCAGCACCAACAGACAACCAGCACCCTGACCTAATTAATTTGAACCTCCTTTGAAATGTGAAGTGGAAGAGCCATCGAGAGAATTGTGACGTGAGTCCTAACACGCATATGGGAATGCCCAGATATACATGCAGACGCATGTGCTCACACATGCGCTGAGGCTCCATGGCATTTCATTTTCCTAGATAAGTATGGTCAGAGCAGTTACTGGTTAAACAGGTAGTATTTGCATTCCTACAAGGACGAGAATGCAACTGTCTGTGAAGCTGCCAGAGGCCACCTGCTGTGTAAAGAGTCAAGACCAGTCCAGACTTAATTGCTTTAGAGGAAGCAAACTGCTGTTTAAGGAGAGAGCATAAAACAAGCACCACAGACAGCTTATTTTTACCTTTATGTATTCCTTATTAAATCTCAGAGGCTAAATTTATGTGAAAATAGTATAAATGTTACATGTACATGCCCTCTAACTGTCAGCAGAGCAACCAGGCGTGGTCAGCTTGTTTCAAATGCAACACTTTCTTTGTTCTTCAGGTTTGTTTTCCCCTGAGGTTTCCCTAGATTTTGCCTGCAGTTATCCTCAACTGAAGAGTGTGTTTGCCTACAGGAGCCTTTGTTTGACAATCCTTTCTGCTAACTGGGTCTTATGAATTGTGTCAGCAGCGTGCTGATTGTCTGTTATCTGTCAGCTGATAAGTGCCTCCTTTAATGCACAGGCAATAAAATGCTCAACATCTAGGGCAGAGGAATAATCTTTTTAACAGTCAAGCAAATATCCTGTAATTCTGTATTGATTCAGTCTATTTGTTCAGGTTAGATTGGGCCAGTGCTTGTATAAACAGGCCCAAGTGTCAATTTGTTCCAGGGGAGGATTAAGATTATCAGCATGAACTAAAGACAGTAAATTAAATTTTAGTGAGGATTAAGGAAAAAGAACTCAACTGTTTAATGAGACAGGGCTGTGTAACAAACTGCTTTTTTAAAGGTTTTATTTGTCCTCTTCAGTAATCAGCACTCAGTAAACAGTGGGGTAAACAATCAGCTTGTGATGAGGACAAGACACATTGCCCAAGCAGCAGAAACATAAGCAAAAGGACTGTTTTTTTGTCATTTCAAAGGGCCAAAACAGGGGCACAGCTATAAATACTTGCCCCCTTGTAAGACCCTAAAATGTATCTGCACAGTCAGCTTCTCTTCTGGTCTAAGATGGTTACTCTGGCTTTAAGGCTCCACTTCACCGCAAAACTTGATAAACATACATTATGAATGGGCCAGGGAGTAATAGACTACATACAGTGTACCTGACAGTAACGTGTCATAAAAGAATGATGATGCATTATTACAATCTCTAAAATCAATCTCTGTGTACAGTAACAACAGTTTCTCAAACTTGACTGTAACAATTGAATGACAGTCATCTGTATTTAACTTAGTGGTCACCAAACACACAGCACTGGACTTTGGTCTTTTTTTTAATTCCCTGCCTTCAGTGCTGTTCTTTTCTCTCTTTATTGACCAATATCCATGCTATCTCTTTGCACTTTTAAGCACACTAAAACCACATGACTCCCTTAAAGGCCTTCAAATGGCCCTGCTATACAATACACCACATGCAGGGGCAATTGAATTAACCCATTGATCCCTGGCTGTTCTACTGCCAAGCTAAATTTTGTTATTCAACCTTAATGACTGCTCCTTGCAGGCAAATGAACACTTGTAGTCAATTAACTGTGAGGCAGGAGGAGGATAAAGAAAAGACATCCCACTCTGATATGCACCTAGGACCTAAAATGCTCTATCAGCAATGTGGAGTCGTGACGTCTATAGAAACATTCAACTGATGAATTCACTGTAAACAACAACACAACACCAAAAGCTTTGTTCTTTGACACTCCCTTATCTTTTCACAGCATCTGGTCCTCCCCGCCTTGCCTTGGTCACAAACGCACTTTATCTTATGGGACAATGGTGGTCTTGTGCCCAGCAGCGTTGTCTGGCAGTACCAGCTCCATAGTGGGCTATGACACATATGAGGGATTGCTAGTGTTCCTCCAGTGTGTGTCGTGTTTTTTCATGAGCATACAGTTCAATTATCAGCCTGGCTGCTGTTTGGTAGTATGAATTATAATTTGAAACTTTCATGTACAGTTTAAAATGATCATAGTCAGATTTAAAATATTCATATACGTCCATGAAATACATTTTGTGTAAGGGCACACAAAGTAGCCTATCACTGTTTCCCAACCGGTGATATACTGATTTAATCAAACCTATTTTTTCATTTGATTTTAAAAAAAGTAAGGGATAAATGGTTGAAACTCTTGGCTAAAAGTAGGCTAAAGGATATATGGTTGAAATAGTTTACTGAGAATGACTGAAATGTCCAGCTTCTGCAAGTCCTGATAGTAGTACCGATGCAAGTGTGACCAAAGTGACCTAAATATTGACAGCTAAACTGTATGAAAAAAATGTTGTAGCACCCGCTATATATCCACTTTTATGACACTATTAGTTGAATAAAACACAGTTTAAAATCAGTTCAAACAAACACATTTGGAACATGATGGGTGGTGTCAGTGAATGGGTATCTGAGTTCATCTAACATGACTGTTGGGGTACGGTAAAAAAAGGTAGTGACCCACTGCTTAGTATGATACAAGTAGAGACCTCACAGTGTTTTCTCTGCACTATGCATATAAAGTGAGTGTGACCTGATGCCTGAGGGGTAGTGTATACCCTGCCTGGGTCTACGGGGAGCCTGGCTGCTAGGCTGTGAGCGGGCACACGGCTGTGGTGTTGAGAAAGTGGTGCAGTGCCTCTCTGTGCCTGGCTGAGCACTGGGTAATGAAGCGTGGCAGAGGAGAGAGGAAAGGAGTGTGTCTGCAGGGTAGGCATGGCCCTCGTGTTCCTATGCAACCAGGGCGGATGGCTAGGTGATGCAGGACTGCCTCTATTCTGCTTAGTTGTCATGCTGCTGCCACGCTTTCTTTCCCTCGTTCTGGCTAGTTGTCCTTCTCCCTTTCCCATCCTTCTTTTCTCCTGAAACACATAAATGTGATGCTGTCAAACCTGCCCCAAGTTGTCTTTTCCCCCATGGACAATATGCGAAAGGTCTCATAGCTAATCAACCAACAGTAACTATTATGGCAAATGAAAGGAAATTAACAAAAGTGTAGCTTCAAATCAGACCAAAACATGCATTCAATAATTACCTCACTTTTTCATTTTCGTTTTTCATTTATTTAAATTATTACTCTCAATTGATTTCTCCACCATGCTGTCTGAGACAGTTGGCTGCACTTGCCCTTTCAACCAGAGGTCTAGTGAGAACAGATGTGCTATTGTTTCAGAGGTGGTGTCTTGACTGAGATACTCTCCATAGGAAGAGGTGCTTCACCTCACCCCTCCTCTCCCGATTTCAGGTCATGTTTTTGTTGGCATGTAGATTAATACATTTAACTGATATAACAGTAATTAAAAACAAGTACAGTTACTGGAACTGTGACTGCTATTTACAACATGTCAAACACTCATGTTTGGATTTGTGTATGTGTTTGTGTAGTTGGTGTATCATTTTAGAACTTTCCTATACAAGGATTGGCCGAATCATTGCCATTAAGTGTTTAGAAGCTAAATCGCAGCAATAGAGAAGCAACAGACAACCTGTGATTATCCTCAGTGAATGATTTTCATCCTCAAGAGAGCATTACACTACTACAAAGACAAACTCTTAACATATTATCATCTATTGTGCAGCCACACATTTCCCGTGGGCAACAAGTGTGGATCTATTCTTAGATGATGGCCTGGGCTTCAGCACTTTCTGCTCCTGCTTCTGATACGTTGGACGGGATGAGGTGTGATTCAGTCCTGCCAGGTCTGACTGTGTCAGTGTAGCCTGTGTCCAGCTGTAGAGACGGTGGGGCCCATCGACCATCTGTCCCCAACCAGCAGATTCAAGGCTCTGTCCCCAGAGCAGGGAATGAGGGGGCGGGAGTTATATGAGGTCGGATGGGGGAATCAGCTTTGTGTTGCCATAAAGCTGTCTTTCCTCTCTCCTAGCAACGGCCTCCCATTTCCTTGGTTTTGGGCGGCATGGTCCTGTTGGTCGGTGTGCAAGGCCCCCTCACTCACTCTCTCTCTGTCCTATTTATGGTAATGAGCCATCTGCCCTCTCTGTAACAGCCGCCCAAACAGAGGAGAGGCTGGGAGGGGGGGGGGTGTCTCTGACAGACAGGAGTCTGAGACAAAGACGCTTATCCTGTTGTGTCTGCCTCTGCGCCAGTGGATGCCTTCAGATATGGGTAGGACTCAATGATGACCAAGAATGGAGACAATCCTGAAACACATTCAGTCTTTTCATGGGGAGTATGTAATATAAAGGAGGGAGGTTCTTTGAAGTAAGGATTTAAACACAGACTCTCTGTGTTTGTGTGTGTGAGTGCATCTGATAAAGAGACAGAGAAAGTGACAGAGACAGAGAGTGCTACCACCTGCAGGTCAGTACATTAAGTTGTTAAACACAAAGAGCATTTGTAGGATCAGTGCTAGGATGACCCCTCCCCAATCACACACACACACACACACACACACACACACACACACACACACACACACACACACACACACACACACATACACACAATATTGACTCCTGAGCTGGATATTACACAACCCTACCATTATTCAGAGCTGCTATATGGATGTGCATCTGTGACTTGGTGACACAGGAGAGTGGTGGGCACACCAGCCAATACAGAGCCACCCAGCATTCAATAGACCTCTGTTGCCACTGGATACTAGATTGGTTACCAAGCCAACACATGTGCCTCACTGTCATATCTCCAACAGATTAGTGTCGAAAACAACAGATCTTGACAGTTAAGCTCTCCATGTTTCATGCTGAAGTAAAGTAGTATGTTTCTGTATATTTTTCTAAGAGGACTGGTGATTCAGTTTGAAAATGCCAAACGAGTAAATTTAAATAAAAAAAAAATGGAACTAGAAAGACTAAACGGAGATTATGTAAGACTGGACGAAAAATGTTCCTTCTGGCCATGGCAACACTGAGTCCAACCATTTTATCATCACAGGACAACAGCTCGAGCATCATGAACACAAAGGTAATTAGTTTGTCATTTGCGACAGCACAAACAAAACAAGTCCATTGAGAAAAAGTGATCAACTTAATAAAGTCTTTGATAACCACCCACATAACTGCAGGTTTACCAATAAAAGACAAAACACAAGAACTCTTTCACTTCACTGCATTATAGTTACTGATTGAAACTAAAGGATTTTGTACGTTAGAATGTCCGACACAAGACTCTCAGCTGACTCCTCTCGAGATCAATCAACATTAACCTCATCAGACAGACAAACTCACAGATGGGTCAATGACCACAGAGCAACTAATCACAGATGGTCCTGCTGATAGGCCTGGGGGTTGACTGAAAGCCTAAATAACAACATGAAAGCAAACAGATGCATAAACAGAAAATATGAATGCTATAAATGTGCATCAAAACTAATAATACTGCATAATTTGTGAGGACACTGCCACCTAAAGGCAGTTGCAGGGTAGTTTCACAGCTCAGTATGACTCATTTACTGTAGGTAGTTAATTAGCCAGTGGAACAGTATTCATTTAGACCAGCCAAAATATATGCTAATTAATTACCATGTTGTCACCGCAGACACATTTTGATATCCTACAAGCAAATATTTACATAATCATGAGGCTAAGCTTTGCTGCTATAAAAAGGCTGGCATTTATAATAATTTTTCTATGTATCTGATAATTTGACACAATCAGCATGACAAACAATATTGTTGTCATGGCAGCATCCTAACATCCATTCCTTTCCTTCAGCTTACAGTGACTGCCAGGAGAAGTATGTATGTGAAACAAAAACTGATATTTTAGCATCTGTGGAAAATAAAACCTGAGCAAGGTGAAGCCTCATTCAGACAATAGGGACAAAAAGACACAGACATAGAGGTAAAGTATCATGTGATGCTTATACAGCATTTAGTGAGTGCTCCGAGGTAGAGATGAGGAGACATCTAGTGGACAACCAGGCTACTGTGCAAGTAATTAATTAACAAAATAATCAATTGTCTATTTAGTAAACTAGACTTAGACTGACAATAAAACCAAACTTATAAATGACAAAAAAATATTTTAAATAATCATATTTTGCAATATAAGGCAGAATTAGTTTTTCTAAAATATGTTTTTCATTGAGAACATTTGACATGTTGCAATGGCTGAATTCTGCAAGGTGCCAGATTTTCAAATAGCAATATGTCAAATAACATTTCACCTCCAGTTGTTGGGAATTGTTAGAAAATTCTAACTTACTTAAAGTTGATTCTTTGCATAAAATAATTTGATGGATAGGTTTGGTTCTTGCCACTATTTTCTTATTTACACTCAAGCATTCGTTCATTCATATCTACTTAATGTTAACCAAGAATACACGTATTTTACAATGTGTAAGCCAAGGTTGCATTAAATCACAAGGACTGTGAATAACACAGAGGGAAAAACCATGCTTGTTGTACAGAGGGATTGGATGTGGTTCTCGGCCTTGTCAGGCCAGTGAAGTTTATTCCTCCTGATAAACTGAATGAAGACTTTGTAAAGATGATTTGTGATACTTTTTGAACCACTAAACAGAGAAAGTAAGTGATGATTCTGGAGTTATTAAGTACATGATAAGTATGTAAACTGGTGTCCAGTCATTTACAGCCCTTGCTTTTATATTGATTGATTCCACTCAGTCATAATCCAACAGGATGCAACATTAGGATTTTGTGTACTGGGCCGTGCAATGTTTGATCGTCTGTATGAACAGGTCTGAAACGGAGCAGCAAAAAATGAGAGCATATTTGCTGTGGATGAATAATATTCCCTGCGGCAGAACCTGAGAAGACTAAAGTATCTTTTGACTGACCTGTTTGACATTAAAATGATCAGTCATCCATTATCTAGGTGCTTATGCAGGTCAGAGTGACAGTCGTAACAGGGCAAGCAGCCAGGATGCAGCACATATCCTTAGCATGTGCCAAAACTGCCTCAACAGCCTCTGCTAAAAATGAAGAAACAGTGGTCCAGGACTACGGTGTCCTCAAAACACTAAGTTCAAGAATCTCATCTTGTACCCACCATCTCATCATCTGAAACACAGGGAAAATATACAAGAAGCTCTTCTCTTTATCACTTCATACCTAGTCTACATAGTGATAATTATGAGGTATTTTGATCCCAGGAGAAATTACTCATTTTTCAAGCAATTTTCAGTAGCCTGTAAGGATTCCTGCCAACTGCCAAGTACAGCTAGAGAGAATTAGAATAATGTGGGGCACCTTTTTGCAACTGCCAATATATATATATTTCAATATGTAACCAATACATTATATTTACACAGAATAAATATCTGGTAACAAATATTTTGCTATGCAATGATAGAATTGCCAAAGATAAACGATTATGAACAGATTTTTACCTTTCAGATTTTACCTAACAAAATGTAGACATTACTAAACAATGAATGTGTTGTATGATCTAGGACCAAAGTCAAAGTCTCCAACAGACTCATTCAGCTCCGCTGTCACAAGGAATGCAACAGGAAATCATTCCTGCCATTCTCCATAGCTCTATACAACAACTCACCTGTGTGTGACAGGTGAACACTGCCACCTGTACATATGTTCTGAAAATATTTATTCATTAACACTAACACATATTCTTGTAATGTATGTATTTTATATTTTTTTCCTCTTCTTTCTTTCTACATAATTCCTACCTATTTTTTCGTCATACTTCACTGCCAGTTTTACACATCCATTCTCAGATGAAAATATGCACATTATATATGCATTTAATCAAGCTTTGATCTGTGGTCAGTGAGTTAGAGCTAAAAGCATATTATCATAGCCAGACAGAATGCGTGTTATTAGATATTTTGTTATCACAGACAATGATAAATTAATGGCTGTCTGGCCTAAAAAAGGATATTGGAAGATGTGGATTTCTTGATCCCTGACCTCCACTTACGATGGCTGCACTCATCTCCAAGTGGAAAGTAGACTGCTGCTAAGACAAAATGCAGATTCTCCCATGATGGATGCTAGAAATGCACAAATGATATCACTGTTGAACAGACCGCCGTGAACCGGAGGAGCGACGTGACGGCGAGAGGTCCTCCCATGTGATGTGACTGAGGCCTGACGGACTGTGCTTGTCTGTTATGGCTCCTCCTGCTACAGTAGAACGGGGCTAGACGTAACACCAGTGCAGGGGAACGGGAATAACACACACCGAGAAACGTTTTCCAGGAGCTGCGGCTAAACATGGCAGATCGTGCAATGCTGAAGAAAAAGACATAGATGATGTGCTTGGCGTCGCCTCTTCTGCTGTGAAGGCTTCGACATTTCCTCAAGATTAACAACACCCCAAATGAACTCCGTCAGAGCAAGTAACGTTAGCAGAAGACCTAGGCGAGTATCGAGGCCGCGCCCGGTGCAGCCGGAGAGGAACCACCAGGAAAGAGGTAATGTTAACTAGCATTACTGAACGGCTTGTCAAATAGCTAGATTCAGGGTTAAACTGTATTTTTTATGATCGGGCAGATCTACGTGTTGTTTATGGTCATATGGTGTGCGTACCTTACGGCAACTCTGGTTGTTGAGATGAAACAGTGGGCAGCTAACAGCAGTCTCCAAGGGTCGCCGTGCAGCTAGGAAACACCGAGGCTTTTGTGTGAGTACCTAGCATTCAGGCCGCGCTTTGTTTTGCTTGATTTTTGCTCCGAGGCGGCCTTTCTTTTGCTTGTCTGGGCACAAACCGCTGACAGATTTTACTTTTATGTAAGCCAGCGTCACATTCGTAGTGAAACTGACAGCTGTAGACAACGGTTTGCTTGGTCCGTGGGTGACAAACGCAGAGAAGGATACACAAAGTGGTTTTGCCAGTTGTCGTAGCATGCTAACTGCACCTAGCCTGTGCTAGTTAGCTGTTATTATTAGCATGTTTGGCTAGCTATCCGCGTCCTGGCGTTTTCCAAAGAAAGCCCAAGCCTTCATAACCCTTACAACGTTGAAATGTCAATGCAGGAATATAATGCTCGGAACAAATCTACTAACGTCACTGTTACAATTCAGTCACATCATATTTTGTTGTTTTCCTCCCAAGAACGCCGTGTGTGAACAGACGGTGTAATGTAAACGAATATCGACTGTATCTTTTTAAAGTAAACATTAGTAAGGAATGCTCTTTAATCATAGTTGTCATGGCTGAACACCAGCGCGAGATTCCCGGTTAATCTAGGGGACAGTGCTCGGTAACATTAAAGGTTGGTTGCTGAATCTAATTAAACGTTGTCAGGTGGACTACTGACATGTTGTGATATTGGACCTCACATCATCAGTTGAATGGCAATCAGCAGCAGAGGATTAACTCTTACTTGTTGTTTCTTATTTAAGAGATTGCAAGCGTAAAACACTAAAGTAATTATTTGATAATGCTGACAAAACAACCTAATTGAAAATGAACCCCCATGCCCATCCTATTAATTAATTAGTAGTTTAGTTTAGTTCTAGAGTGCTTCTCCCTGTCCCAATTCATTTATTCAGACATGACCTGCCATGGTACCTATTTTCCAGATGTTTACAGCATAGCACAGTTGTCATTCCAAGGTGACAGTCAGTGAGTAAATGATTGTGTGGTTGGTAACACATCAACTACAGTATTTTTGCCCATTTTCACACAGCAGAGTGTATATTTGCTGCGAAGTGATATGTGTTTGTTTCAGTCAACCAGGACAGGAAAACCTTTATATTGTTCCAGTTTACAGCTACAGAGAAGTTGCTCTAATTGGCCTAGTTTTGTTACACCGACCGTGTTTGTAGTGGTTACTGTTCCAGTAGCCGGGGAGAGTCATCCTTGCAACCAGAGCAACACGCAGACAGACAGAGAGTTTGCATCTCCCATCTGGGGTAGCTATCAACTCATCATGCCATGGTGAATAGGCTTCTAAATACATGCCTGGTATAGCTCAGGAGTTGATGCTATGGTGGTTTTGTTGTTCTGTTGATTGAATCCCCTTTTGATAGGATCTTTAATCAGTCTGTGGCATACAGAGCAGGTAATGAACAAAAATGTTTTTGTTCTCTTTGGGTTTTGTCCTGTGACCTGTGTGATAGATACTTGGGATAGATATTGGGCAATTGTCTCTGATAATCTGATGTAATGATGTATTTCTTATTACTGATAACTTAATGTTTGAATGCTCAAATTCCAATCATTTCTATAGTTAATAATTTGTTGAAGGTTTGACATCAAGTTTGTTGGTCAACCAAAGATCTGACACATACATACAGTCAACATCCATTATTGTAGATGAAACTGCACATGCCCATTCAGGGCTCCACAGCAGAGAAAATCATACCACACAGCACAACATAGTGCTTACTATTAAATGATAACTCAATTTTTTATATTTGAAATGCCACATAATGAATTGTTAACTACACATCAGAAACACATTCCGCTTGTATATCTCTCTGTTGCACATCTTCCAGTATTTTGTGTGGGTTTAACTAATAGCACTGTAAGTATTCAGTTTGTATCTTCTTCACTGTGTGCAGATGAGGACGTTCCTGCAGATATGGTCGCAGAAGAATCCGGTCCAGGAGCTCAGAACAGTCCCTACCAGCTCAGAAGAAAGTCTCTACCCAAGAGAACAGTGTGTCCGACAAAGACAAACATGGAGGTACATTTATCACACATCCTTAAAAGATGGTATAAATACCTAAAAGATAAAGGTTTGATTTTAAACATACACTAATTGATATTTAAATATTTTCCATAATTATTCTCCTTTTTTTAATCTACAGGGTGCTTCCACTTCAACCACAGACAACTTTGGACACCGACCTAAGCGTCCCAGAGTTTCAGGAAAGTGTCAGGACTTACCAGGTAATTAGGAACACTTTACTTGACTCCTTGAATTCTATGTTCCAGGAAGGTGCATTCATCATAGGAAAGTTATTCATCACCCAGTATCACATTGCTGTTTTCAAAGTCTCTTATGAACACATTATTTATTTATTTGTTTTCTAAATTTCACTTTCATTTTCATAATGACAGTTCTGTGAATCACATAGACCCTATTTATACAATGTGATTTGTATGTATGGTATCAACCTCTTGTGAGATCATCTCTTCAAAAACCTCTTTGGTAAAGACACGAAACAGCATCACGAGTTTCACAAAGTGGAAATTATAGCTCTGTTATTTGTGGCATTTGGAATCTTTCTCATACTGTGTAGTCCTAGCCAAAGCAGCCGTTACATGGCATTTGGTTCTGGCTTTGCAATTAACATGCACGGCTTTGTGGTGTCGAAGTACATGGTCAAAAAATTTGTCATGTTCCCTTTTGCTGTGCTCACATTTGCTCCACATGATTTGTTTTAAAAACAAAATGACTGCCACATAATTGATGTGACATTTTTCTTCAGAATTGTTTTTTTGTTCCATCTTCTTCCCTTATCCAGAGGTAGTGCTAGTGTAGTAGCACTAGTAGTGCTCTCTTTGAATCTCAGTTAGAGCCAAACAAGTATAAGTCTCCTTCTAGTCCATGCAGCCTGCATACGTAGACACAGCTCTGAGGGTCTTTGAGGCTGTTCACATCAATATTGGATAAACACTGTGGGACTCACACCCTTGTTTATACATTGTAGCCTCAAATCTTTGAACACACAGGAGGACAATCAAAGGTCACTTCAACTTGTTAATTTTTAAAAATGCTTAAAAGGGACATTCATCACATCTGCAGACATTTGGTGCTGTTCTGATCTCACGTGATCTTGATATAAGTGTCCCTCAAAATATTTTATTTTAATTCTGTGGTCATCCTCCTCCCAGCAGCTCCAGCAGAGCAGTATTTGCAGGAGAAGCTTCCAGACGAGGTGGTGTTAAAGATCTTCTCGTACCTGTTGGAGCAGGACTTGTGCCGTGCTGCATGTGTGTGCAAACGTTTCAGTGAGCTGGCCAATGACCCCATCCTCTGGTGAGACATGTTAGAATAGATTGTTTGTGTTTGGAACATTTTCTCTTGATCAGTACATTGTGATATTTACCTTGGTCCTTTGTGTTCAGTGAATGGTTTTACAGCAGCTTCAGCTGTTGTATATTATATTCTAATAACTGCATATTTCGAAGCTGAATTAAGTGTGAAGAATCAAGAAGGATTTTGAACAATTTTCACTTTCATGTTAATTTAATCATCAAGCTCGTACTAAACATAACCTGAACGCCATTGACCCCTGTTTAATTGTCTGTTGTACAAGAGCTTCTCCACTGGAGACTCTAGCATAAATGAGAGGAGGATGGTGTTAATCATCATTGTGCCCTCATGTTTCAGGAAGAGGCTGTACATGGAAGTTTTTGAATACACACGACCCATGATGCACCCTGAGGCAGGGAAGTTCTACCAGATAAACCCAGAAGAGTATGAGCAGCCAAACCCTTGGAAGGAAAGTTTTCAGCAGCTGGTATGGATCCTCCTGTTTGCTTACTAATTCACTGCTGATCTTATAAATGTCTTGCTTAATGTATTTTTCATTTTTTTCTCCATTAACAAACTATAATATTTCTCCACTATAAAAGAAGCATCTGATTTCATATTTTACCATGAAGCAAATGAGAGGTTGGTATGCAGTTGTTGGAGCAGAGCATTACTCCTCGTGGTTATTATGGCCTTAATGGAAGATATATGTAGTTGCACTGACTTTGCCGTTTCCATCTGCACAACTTTAAATCCTCCTGTGTACAGACAGCTAATGTCATGTGAAAGGGCAGCACCACAGGCCATAATGGTGACATTCAGTATGCAGGGTGTAGAAGAGAACTATGTGTTTAAATTGTGTTCCTTTGCGATATATTGACCTTTAGGATCGTTTTCCCTGGACTAAAATGTCTCAGACATTTTTTCAAGTCATGACTCCCTGCCTCACCCCCTCTTTCTTGTTCAAAATGCAGTGCAGTGTAATGTCTGTGTAGTCTGAATATGTTCATTGTGAATTATTTACTTCTTTAGCATGTGAATGATCATGTGAATATTTTTATCTTTGCAGTATAAAGGAGCACATGTTAAGCCAGGCTTTGCAGAACATTTCTACAGTAATCCTGCCAGATACAAAGGGAGAGATAACATGTTTGTAAGTGAACGGTTTTCAGCATTTTTTAGTCCCCCCTGCCCACTACTTTAATGCTCCTGTCTTTCACCTAACTTATGGTGTTTTCTCCCAGTACTATGACACCATTGAAGGATGCTCTCGGAGGGGGTCAGGAGCCTCACTTTGACGGCCTGATATTCGTCCACTCTGGCATTTACACAGATGAATGGATCTATATCGAGTCACCTATCACAATGATTGGAGCTGGTATGTGTGTCTGAAGTCATGGTTACAGTCTGATTCTGCATTTGTTTAGTCTTGTCTCTAGTTGAAGCCCTCTGTTGTCCTTGTTCTGTAGCTCCAGGGAAAGTAGCAGAGAAAGTCATCATTGAGAATACCAGAGATTCTACATTTGTATTCATGGAAGGCTCAGAAGATGCTTACGTTGGATACATGACCATTAGGGTAAGTTGAATCTTAAAGGTTCATATGCACACTCCCTCAGTGTGTCACAGTTGTTGCTAATGGTTTTTGTTTTCACTTGCAGTTCAATCCTGATGATAAGTCCGCCCAGCACCACAATGCACACCACTGCTTGGAGATTACAGTCAACTGCAGCCCCATCATCGACCACTGCATCATACGCAGCACATGCACAGGTAGTGATCTTATGCTGCAGCTTGAATCCATGCTCTGATCACTGGATACTGTTTGTGCTGAAATTGTGTTGTTGTGGTTTTTTTTTTTTTTTTTTTTAAACGTGGATATTGGTAATACTAATAAATCTCTGTCGTGGTGTTTCAGTGGGCTCTGCTGTCTGTGTCAGCGGCCAGGGTGCTTGTCCCACAATCAAGCACTGCAACATCAGTGACTGTGAAAATGTTGGTCTTTACATCACTGACCATGCACAGGTAACACACACCTTTTGCCCATTTTGTTCAAGTATTACATTAACACTCACATTAGCTAACTGAACAACAGTAGCAGGGTCCATCTTTCTCAGGTTCTCTATACTTCTAACATGTGAGGTTGGAATGGTAGGGTGATAAAAGATATTGTTGAAAATAACTTTAAAGAGGAGATGAGAATGTTCAAAGCCTCAAACCTTTTCAACATTGTTCTTTTTCAGGGAATATACGAAGACAATGAGATCTCAAACAACGCTCTGGCTGGGATCTGGGTGAAAAACCATGGAAATCCAATCATCAGACGGAATCACATCCACCATGGAAGAGATGTGGGCGTTTTTACTTTTGACCACGGCATGGTAAGATGCAACTTATTGGTTTTTGCTCAAAAAAAGCTGTTGTTGACTGTTTACTGACAGCTGCAGTCATTTTTCTTGACTGTTATGACAAGAAATAAGCATTTTTCAAGAGGTGCAATTAGTTGTGGTGTCATTGCAGCACTGTAGTTGTATAATGCGCTCATGTGTATAGGAATGTGAGCATAAACACCTTAATTTAAGTATAATTATACAGTGAATAATGCAGTGCCGCAGCAGTGTAGTTGTTGTAGAAGTGTAAAGGGTTGGTTACCCAAGGTTCTTAATCATGGCTGAGAAGTATTTTGATAGGACGTTCAGTAATGTATTTTTCTGTTCCCTCTCCAGGGTTACTTTGAGAGCTGTAACATCCATAGGAACCGTATAGCTGGTTTTGAAGTGAAGGCGTATGCCAATCCTACAGTGGTTCGTTGCGAGATCCATCATGGTCAGACGGGGGGCATCTATGTGCACGAAAAGGGCCGTGGACAGTTCATCGAAAACAAGATCTATGCAAATAACTTTGCTGGAGTGTGGATCACGTCTAACAGTGACCCCACAATAAGGTCAGTGTGGCAAAGGTCAAGTATTAAATTGAAGGTATCATTTAAAATGTATCAGCTTGGACACCGGTCCAAACACAGTTGTATCATGTGCTGCAACGTGTTGTTTTGTTCGAATACAGGGGCAATGCCATTTTTAATGGCAATCAAGGTGGCGTTTACATTTTTGGTGATGGCCGAGGCCTCATTGAAGGAAACGACATCTACGGTAACGCCCTGGCAGGAATCCAGATCCGGACGAACAGCTGCCCCATTGTCAGACACAACAAGATCCATGATGGCCAGCATGGTGGCATATATGTGGTAAATATTTTAAAAACACATGTTGCCATTAAACCCATGAAGTTACACCCACAAGGTTTTTTTGAAATTACAAGAATAGTCTTACATGCTGGAATGTTTTTACTTCTGCAGCTTTCTCATGCTGTAATTTTGGAAACGTTGCAGTAATGTATGGTGGTTTGTGTCACGCAGCATGAAAAAGGACAAGGCGTCATAGAGGAGAACGAGGTGTACAGCAACACGCTGGCAGGAGTGTGGGTGACAACAGGCAGCACGCCAGTACTGAGGAGGAACAGGATACACAGCGGGAAGCAGGTAAGATAACAGGATAGTTAGAAGTTTAATGAAGTGAAATAAATGTAAAGTGACACACCAGAAACAAACTCATGAGTTACTGTTGTGTGCATTTTTATACTAGGAATAAATGAGAGCTAATTTTTTTTTTTTATTGCAATAGGTTGGGGTCTACTTTTACGACAACGGCCACGGTGTCCTGGAGGACAATGATATCTACAATCACATGTACTCGGGAGTTCAAATTAGGTATGTGCAAAACTTTGTGATGGTTTAAGCACATATATTATGAGTGTTCCAATAAAGTAAGGCCAGTTGTCCTGATGTTAAGATAGGTATGGAAGAAAATGCATTTAGCATTAGTGAAGCAGTGGATCAACAGTCCCTTGTGTGTCCTGTTTTGACAGGACTGGCAGCAATCCCAAGATCAGACGAAACAAGATCTGGGGAGGCCAGAATGGAGGCATTTTGGTTTACAACTCAGGTGAGAGGCGAAGAAGTCTGTGGCCATTGCTCATGGCCATTATCTGTAGCTGACAAATGTGACTGCAGCTCTCTCCTCTGTTGTGCCTTTACAATGAAACATGCATGTATTTTTCAGGCTTAGGCTTTATCGAGGACAATGAGATCTTTGACAATGCTATGGCAGGAGTGTGGATCAAGACAGACAGCAACCCCACTCTGCGGAGGAATAAGATCCATGATGGGAGAGATGGTGGGATCTGTATATTCAATGGAGGAAGAGGTAACTAATCACTGTGTATAGGGGGGTGGGCTTCTGGAGTTCAATTGGGCGATATTCAGCATAGATTGACATAGTCCCTACAAATTATTTTAATTAGGCATTTTATATACAGTTAAATTTTCACACCAGTGGTTTGTGTAATTGACAGTCTCATTATTGTCTTCAGGTTTGTTAGAGGAAAATGACATCTTCAGAAATGCCCAAGCAGGAGTCCTCATTAGCACCAACAGCCACCCCGTCCTGCGGAAAAACAGGATATTTGACGGCTTTGCTGCAGGTGGGTAACACCTGTGCACAGGTTGTAATCTGTCATTATTTGAAAATGTCACATTATGGCTTTTTAACATCCTTACAAATGTGTATGTGTAAACAAACAGTTCTTAACGAGGTACAATATGCTCACTAATGGGATGTAGGAGAACTGTGATATGAACTGTTTTTTTGTTTTTTTTTATACTGCTAGGTATTGAGATCACCAATCATGCCACAGCAACCCTAGAGGGCAATCAGATCTTCAACAATCGCTTTGGGGGATTGTTTCTTGCATCTGGTGTCAATGTTACGATGAAAGGTACAGCTCTCACAGATCACAAAGATTTTGACATCCTGAAATGCCAGAACCAAATGTAAGCCACCTGTAGCTAACCAATTTCTGCTCTTTCCCACAGATAATAAAATAATGAACAATCAAGATGCCATTGAAAAGGCTGTGAGCAGAGGTCAGTGCCTGTACAAGATTTCAAGTTACACCAGCTACCCAATGCACGATTTTTACAGGTAATTTATGCTCATATTCACATTTCACAACTGACTAGAATATCCTCAACTGTTCATCTGTGTTGTGATTGCTAACAAACACAATATGGGTTCCCACAGGTGTCACACCTGTAACACAACAGACCGTAACGCCATCTGCGTGAACTGCATCAAGAAGTGTCACCAGGGACATGATGTGGAGTTCATCAGACATGATAGGTCAGTCTTACTGACCCATTTTACTACAAATGAATACTGTGATTTAGAGTGACCAGAACAAACCCTGGCCATTTCTTTACACACAGCTGCATGTTGCAAATGTATTTGTGAAAAGGAGAATCTTTACACCAGATTTAGCCTAGTGACCATGCATTTACAAGTCACTCAATTAAAACAGGTTGCAACACACAAACAAGTTCTTTAATAGGCACTGGTTGTCAGCTAATATTTACATCTAACTGCCAGGTGTAACTGTTACATAGCTAAATAGAGCCGCTGACAAATATGGGTAGCTTCTTAATGAAATCTGGAAAGATCTCAAATTGCATGTCAAACAATTGCACGTTATAACAAAATAAATGGGGCAGTTAGGTTGTGCTATTAGTTGTTTCTCTCCAGCTTTAAATGAATAAATACTAATTCTGAAGCATATATTTCCATGCATGCATATATTAGTAAAACAAGAAATACATTTACAAAGGATTGCCAGTTAAGATCTATACATCAATTGGCCCCAAAACAGTGTGCCAACTGTGTTGTCTTCTTTGTATATTAATGGGGTTTTACTAAATGTAATAATTTGTCCTCTTTCCTCTCCTACAGATTCTTCTGTGACTGTGGTGCAGGGACGCTGTCAAATCCTTGCACGTTAGCTGGGGAGCCAACTCACGACACAGACACACTGTATGACTCAGCTCCTCCTATAGAGTCCAATACACTGCAGCACAACTGAGCTCAAGACATGAGGTCCTTTTGCGCTGCGGCAGTAACGGACATAAGACACTTTAAGTTGTGCAGTGGAGGAGGAAATCCAAACTAAAATACAGATTCACTTTGACAGAGCATATACAGTGACTTTAAAAAAAAGACTTGGGACATGAATATGCGAAAAGGAGACATTTAGGGAAAAAAAAGTCTGATTATGGATGCCTCGCTTTTTCTTTTTCTTCAGTTATTTGACAGAAAAGATGACATCAGTGGGACAGAAGAGCAGCTGACTCAGGGTTTGTGGGTGTGTTGGTTCAGCCAAGTAAGAGAAACCGATGAGAGAAGGACAAAAAGCCACAGAGGCTCTGGCCTGTACTACGAAGCAAGGGTATTGGCTTATCATGGTAGATTAACCTGTACTACAAAAGGCGGATAGGTTTTACCCGGGGTCTGTTGCTATGGTAATTTACGCTGCGTCTCTAAAATACTCTGTGGTTGACATGTTATCCTATTTAAGTACTGCCCAGAATCAATTGATATTGGCACAACTGACACAGGCTGACTCCGCAGGACGGGGTTGTCTTAAGACTGTCAGTTTAAAAAAACAAAACTTTTAAAATGCATATATTTATTTCCATGCATTCTCCCTTTCCTAAAATGAAAAAAGGTAGGCAGTGGATGGTAGAGATATGTGGATAAAAGGTGTTTTTTATGCTCCAGTTTTTCAATTTCCAGTTTCAGTTATTCAAATATGTAACTTTTTTTTCTCACAGTCAAACGTTTACAAAGCAAAACACACTGAAAAAATACAACAGATTTTAGCATTATTAGTGTTTCATATTATCAATATGAATAATCCTGCAACTACATAGCATTACATTCATACAGTACAACCTGAGTGTTCTAGGCAGAACATTAACAGTGAGTAACAGGTCATTTTCAGAAATGTGAACCACGTGTTGACTATTATTCAGGTAGCCTAATAAATCTCACATATTTTGCGTGTCTTTACATCTTTGTCGACAGACGCAGTTTTACATTTTACACTTTGAATCCCTCATAAACCGACAGAATTAACACGCTCTTTATCTGAGAAATATGGTGCACGCCTGTTTTATGCACATGCACAAACTCCAATTAACTCAATTTACTGACATCTTGCCCATCGTCGCAGTACCGTTTAACACAGATCAAGGCAGCCAGGGTCTGTCAACCCTGACTTCCCTTGATAACCCTGGGTTAAATCAGAGTTGGTTAAACCCCCTTCGTAGTACAGGCCTCTTGTCTGCTTTTGAGAAGTGGAAGAATGAGATACTGCAGTCATGTACAACCCCGTCGTGGACAGACGCTCTGTCAGAAGAGGCACAACTTTTCTCACGAGGAGGCAGAAAGGCCCTAAATACAACAATGCTTCCATCACTGGGCAACCGACGTGCTCGTATAATATATACGGGAAAAATGACCTAGCACTTCAGCTTTTTTTTCCCCTCAAGACAACTGTTGAGATTTGATTTTAATGCTTTTTGTGTAGTTTTGTATTTTCATGCAAAAATCTTACTGTACTTGAATGTCTTTATTTTATTAAATGTGTTAATTTTTTTGGTTATTATACCCTAGAATTGCTGTAATTATACTCATGTCGCAGTATCTAACTTCTTTCTGTGAAAGAGATCAGAGAAAAGAGAGGAAAACACTAAACATTTTCTCCAGCAACGTTGACTCATTTACATTTGCAATACAGAAAAACAGATGCTGAGATGTGCTTCCACAAGACTTTGATAGCATCATGTTTGTCTTTGTACAGGAGCTGAACAGTTGTTATATTTCAGTCTGTTTGACGTTATCTATGCATATTTTCTGTTTGTCATGCAAGACCCAATTTACCAATTTAAGGTAGAATGAGAAAGCAATGAGGATAAATTAAGCATTTTTACTCCAAGCTTCAGTTGTGTAACAATTTGTAGTGTAGTTTCTAATTAAGATACAGCCTCCTATTTACTTCTTTACTAAATAAAACACATTGCTGGTTGTGGTCAGGGTATTATGCATCTGTTACTAAATTATCTAAGGTCATCTGGATGGTTGTACCCTCTGTAATTGATATATTAGTTGAATAGATTAAATAATCTATAGACATCTTACCCTGTATTAAAATCAACAAACAGACACAAATGTTGCCTGGCTTGTTAAGCTATACAGTTTCTTTTATATGTATGACATTTTATTTTTACTTTGATAAGGGCCAAGTAAAAAAAAAAAGAGACAAGTCTTGTGAAAGCACAGCTAATTTTGATGTGTTCTTTCCCTTGTTTGGCAATGTTGCTGGAGAATTTAAAAGGCTTTTACTCTACTGAAGCTGAGACAAGTATCTATATACAGCGCTATATGGTTTCATTGCCCCCAGCCCTCCCCCTCCCCATTCATGTGTACTGGTGATTGTGGGTTCTCATACAGACTGAAATGTATGCATGTATCATAACATCTAGACTTAATATATTGTGAAGTATTCAATAACCGTTATGTAGGCGCTAGCGTGAATTAAAAGGGTTTAATTTCCTAGATGAAACATTGTCATTTTTTAAAAATAAACTTTATTAGATCATTACAGTAGTGTTTTTTCCAGCTGCTGAGAAAACAAAAATTCAGCTTGAGGAAATCATATTTTTTTACAAACTACACACTGTTGAGCATTTGAACAAGTGAAGTGAAGTGTGTGTTGCCCAGTGTAGCATCTTCAGCAAACTGGCAGAGCTTCCTGCAAGAGAGACCGGGAGAGGAAATCACAACAAAACTTTAGTGTTAGTAACAGATACAAGGTTCAAAACCTTGTTTTGGATCCAAATGCAGTAGCATGAGGGACAACAGAATACATTCACTGCAAGGTAAATACATACTTGAACAGTCTGAGGCTGATGGTGCTCTTCTCAAACTCTCTGGCCTTCCTGTGTCCTGACTGGATAACCTCCTCTGGCAGGCTGGCAAGTCGAGCGGCATTGAAGCCGTAACTCTTTGGACAAGCACCAGTGATGAACTTGTAGAGGAATGTGATGGTTTCTTGACTTGGATCCTCACATTCATTCTCCACCATGCACGCCTGAAAGAGACAAAACAGAACACTATACTTAGTACCAGGAGGCTGCACATGGCAACGGGTAAACTACAGAACCTGCCAAACACGGGTGAAATTATTCATTTGTGCTCATCCTAAGAATTCCCTCAAGTTATTTACATTATGTTACTGAAGTTGTAGAAACTGCAGTTACAGGTTGTGGCAAGAGGCGCAACCACAATGATGGCACCAGACAAACAGCTGTGTTTTAGTGTTTCTGTTGATTTATGGGAATGAGTTCATAGCTTATACACAAAAAAATATCTGACTCAAGGGTAGCATAAGAACAATAGACAGGATACAATAATAAAATACAATTCAGAAGATATTTCCCTGGATAATTTAGTCATAGCTTTTTTCATCTGCTGCTGCTGTAACATTTAGCTTGTATTACATTGCTGTACTCACCATGTGGCCCAACCGCACAGCAGGGTTGTTGGCGTAGTCCTCCACCAGGGAGTGGTAATGTGTGGAGAAGAGGGTGCGACAGCAGATCTTCTCAGCAAGCTCCTTCACAACAGCACTGGCAATCGCTGTGCCATCATATGTGGCTGTGCCCCTTCCTGCAAACAGTTCACAGCTGAATGGTTACAACCCACAAACATATCACCACAGGAACAAAACAGTGCTGTAGAGACCGCCTATGATGTTCACTGTCATTATGAATAAGCCATAGGCAACAAATACTTGCCTAATTCATCCAGGAGCACAAGTGAGTGTTTAGTAGCATGGTGCAGGATGCTGGCAGTCTCGCTTAGTTCCACAAAGAAGGTACTCTCTCCTACAGAAGACAGTCAACAGTACAAGCTTAGCCCATGAGGAAGAAGCTCAGATCATTACACAACATATTTGTTGAAGGAGTTTGTGATGTTACCAGCCATGATGCGATCTGAGGCTCCCAGCCGGGTGAAGACCCTGTCAACTGGTGTGAAGCGCAGGCTCTCAGCAGGAACATAGCAACCCAGCTGAGCTAAGATGATCACAAGCCCACACTGCACAAAAAGAGCAGCGCTGCATGAGTATGAGCTGACAGAGACTTCAAATAGACCCACACTGTCCACAACATTATTTAAAGTTTTAGTAGTTTCATACACATGGACAAAACTATATATCCATAAATGACCCACCTGTCTCATGAGAGTGGACTTTCCACCCATGTTTGGCCCCGTGACAAGGACACACAAGGCGTGTCCTTTCTCCTCATCCGTTTCACTGCTCCCAGGGCAGCCAATGAAGATGTCATTAGGAATGAAGTCATCACCAAAAAAGGTCTTGGTGACACAGGGGTGTCGGGATCCAATGAGGTCAATGAAGGGCGTTACCTGGTCATCATCCTTTGGGAGTGCCACCTGTGGCCTGGTCATCGGTCCATCACCACCCTGACTGTAGCGTGACAAGGCCAGCAATACATCTGAGAAAAAACAAACAAAAAAGACTATTAAGTGGTAGTAAAAGGAAAAATGAATTAGCAATTGAATCTATCATTATTTAAGTATTTTATTTTACAGCATGATTTTGAAGCACAGCTCTGTTAAAACTAGGAGCAGCGCACAATTTCAGTGACAGAGAGAAAAATTAATTAATGTCAAGTTAGCCAAGTTTTAGAGGCAATTAGAAACTCATTAACAGAGAGCATTTAGACTGGATGCATCATCTTGAATACATATTTTGGAGGTTTGTCAGTAACATCTGCAGGAAATGTATTCAGAGCAAACACCTGCATTGCCAGCTTGTTTTCCTCAGAAACATAACATAACACAACACACACACACAAATAAATTTATGAGACATGACAAACAATATTGTTTTGTACTGCAGCAATTTAGGGTATTACTTAAACAATATGACTGATGCATGCTAAAAACAATAAATAAAGTTAAAAAAAAAAAAAATATATAATATATATATATATATAATTACCAAGCACTGCCATGCACTCCACACCAGTCTTCCAGTCTGCGTAGTTCTGGTCAAAGTTATAGAAGAGCCTCCTCATGCAGTCTTTCAGGGCAGCATCTCTCTTCTCCTCAAATCCTTGCAGCTCTGAAAACAGCTGTTCTGATTCCTTTGTGACGTAACGCTTCCAGCCTTTCTTTGTAGATTTCACCTCATACTCTTCAGGAATATTCCTCTCTGAGACGCTGTCAGGCACCTCCATCTGGTAGCGGTTTCGCCCAGTTCCCCAGTAGGCCATGCTTTTACAACCGAGTCGCTTCTTCTGTCTATCCAGGTAATCCTGCAGCTCTCGTTCACAGTTCTTGATCCCAGTCAGAGCCTGGTCATACTCAGGGTCAAACCCAACTTTTGGGGTTATGACACCAGTAGTGCGAGCTTTCTGGTGGTCAAAAGCTTTCTCCCAGCGCCTGAGTTCAGCAGAGAGGTCGGGGAAGAGGCCATCCTTTTCACCTTTCAGACTGAACAATTTGGCAGAGAAACGTGGAGGAAAACCCAGATGAAACTGAGGAGAGGACAGAGATTATCTCCTGCATAGTTTTGAAACCTTCCAGTGCTGAGAGGAAGTCTGCTATCTTGCGCTTGCTGTAGGTGACCTCTTCGTAGAGAACTGCTCTGCTGTCAGGGTGGTCCTGGCCCTTCAGAGGAGTGCCTATGCTGTGGATTTTACTGAGGAGACGCTCTAAATCTGGGAGCTTCTTCAGCAGGTCTGACACCTCAGTAGCCTCTGCCTGAGCTCCCATCAGGTCCTCCACTGCATTCAGTCTGTCGCTGATGGATGTGGGGTTACACAGAGGAGCACAGAGCCCACTGCTTCAGCAGCCTCTTGCCAAATGGGGTAGAGCATGTATCTAAACGCTCCAGCAGTGTCCCCTCTGTTCCTCCTGACCCATTCTGAAAGATCTCCAAGTTTGCCAGGGTCACTCCATCAAGGACCATTCGCTGACGAGTCTGGGCAAAGAAACTGGCAGGTCCAGCAGCTTTCTCCATCTCAACATCAACGGGGATATATTCTTCAAAGTTGGCCATAGAGAGCAGCTCCTGGTCTACCAGACATTTCTTCAGGTAGAAAATGCATCCACCCAGTGCTGACAGTGCCAGCTCATAGCCCTCCTTAGGAGTAAGGCACAGTGAATCACTCTCGGAGGTCATCTTTTTTAGAAGAGGAGGAAGAAAATTGTTTCCAGTTGCCTGCTTCTTGCCAGCAGTCTCTTTAAAGTAGTCTTCCTCTGAGAAAGTTTTAAGAGTCTTCTGTGCATCCCAGAACTGCGTTCCTGAATTAAGTCCTTCCTGCAGAGCAGAGGACAGAGAGGCCTTGAGTATTTTGCGTGTTTCAACAGATGGGTTCCCCTTTTCAAAAAGCACTTCTGCAGGGGCAAAGTGTGCTATCAGGGTGCGCAGACGTGAGCAGTGACGATCGTCTGGGAACTGACCTACATGGAAATAACCCACAGAGGTGTCTACAAAGCACACTCCGTAGGTGCGGCAGCGACCGGAGCTTTCCTCTTCAGCTTTTTCCTTTAAACTCAGCAGATACTTGCTCTGACTCTCTGATGGAGCACCATCCAAAACACTGTAGGTTTGAGTACCACGTGTGATAATCCGACACACCTCTCTTCTCACCACACGGTCAAATTTTGTGGGCTTAGCCATGGTTTTACAGCGTGCTTCCATCATTTCTGGGGTCTCTGTCTGCTCCACACGAGCCACCTTGTAGCCTTTCTGGACCAATACATCTGAGAAACGTGCAAAGCCAATTTCTGGAAAGCCTGAGTGCGCCCAGGTCCCTTTCATGAAAGTCAGTCCCAGCTCGTTGACTCCAGTCACAGCATCCATGTGGTAGAGCTCATAAAACTTCCCTACCTTGTAGAAGATCACTGCGTCAAACATCTCAGATTTGAGCTGCCACCACCGACGCATACCAGGAGTGTTTCTGTTCAGGAAGTCTTCAGGCACATACAGGGTGGTGGGATCATAGTCATCCTCTATCTGTCGCCGCCTTCGGCTGTCTTTCCTCCTGCCATCCTGCAACCACTCCAGCTTCTCATGGTCCCAAACTGTTGCACCTCCACTGGTGCCTGAACCGTTTGTCTGGCTCTCAAAGCTGTCAGGGGCAGAGAAGGCCGACAAGCGAGACTTTGTGTTGGCTGCGACAGCTGCTGGAGCGCGTTTAGGTGCAGCCGGCGGGGTGGTGGATACTTTCACATTTGCTTTAGCAGACTTTTCTGCAGGACGTTTGCGCTTTGCAGGCTTGACAGGGCTTTCCACTTCTGACTCCTCTGTGCTCTCCTCCTCACTGCTCACCACCTCCTCTTCCCCTTCATCCTCACTGCTCGACGCAGCATGCTCTGGTTTGAATTCCTCACCTGAGTCGTCACTGTCTGAGGCAACAATAATGCGCCGTCGTTTGGCTTTGCTGCTCTTTTCTGTTGAAGCACGGGCTGAACGGCGACTGAATTTGGATGGCTTCGCTTCCTCCTTTTTCCGGTCATCCTCATCCATGAGTTCTTCATCAGTCAATGTTGACTTGTCAACCTGACAAAGTACAAATAAAGTAATGAAAGTAATGAAACTACAAACTACTATCAGTAGTGCTATGTGCTACCATGTTAGTAACAAGAACAACTTATTTAATATTTTGGTTAAAATGCAGGCTTGTCAACATAACAGAAAATAAACACAATGTCACCTCCATTTCTTCTTCTTCATCATCATCATCATCATCATCTTCTGCATCTGATGGATCTGTGCAGAGAGGCATCTTCAATCTTTTTTCAGGGCTGTCAAACATGACTCCATCAGCCAGCTCCATTGCACGACGGATTACAGGTTTGCCACTGAAGAACACTCCTCCGGTTTTAGCATCACTGCTGTCAGAGCCTGAAACAACAGAATACAAAGCAATCATTCAGCAGTGACAAAAACAGTCATGAAGTTTGCTAGGAAGACATAACACATAACACTTAACTGCACCAACCTTGGTACTCTCTGATGTATTTAGTGCTGACCCATCCCCTAGTGGGAGGTTCATCAAAGAAATGGACATGTATGCGTTGGTCTCGACCACGGCCTCTCATCTGCTGTCCAGTCAGAGGTTGGGGTACCACCATGCACGGCCACCAGGGGTGTCCCTCCAACTTTGCCCACACAAGGGCACCGGCACTGAATGAGCATGTGGAGCTGCTGGAGTAAGAAAAACATTTTCACAACACAACATAACTCAAGGAGCTCTGATTAAGCATCATCCTGAGTGTATTACGGCCCTTTTGTTAGAACAGAGTTAAGCTGCAACTCATGATTATTACCATTATAAATTAGATTATCATAATCCTAATTTCTGATGATTACTTTTACTTTTGTTTAATCCATTAATTGTGTCAGAAAATAATGAAAATATCCAAAGTTCCCTTTAGTAGTCTGCACAACAGTCCTAACTCAAGAATAATAACAAATTTACAATGACATTAAAACAGAAAAGCAGAAGCAATACATCTTAAAAATAATCTAAATAATTAATAAAAGTAGAGAAAGCGACATATTTCCTTCGACCAATCAATTTAACTCTAGACTGAGTTATTTGTGATCATCTAATCCACCCTGGAATTGCTGCCAGCCATTAGAAGTAGACCTCAAATTACAGGGCAGATTGTATTACCATAATGCTACTAGACAGATAAAATTATTTTCGCTAATTTTTGTCTTGCTCCAACTAGAAACACAACATGTCATATGCCATCTAGCGGATCCAAACTACACACGGTTTTTCTTATCGAGAGTGGTGAGAAGGGGGGTGTTACCATCATGACGCTAAGCACCAATAACACAACACTCACCAAACAAACACATTGTGTGAAGCCAACAGAAGACAGGCCCACACAGCGATATGATGATATTAGTGGTCATTAGGTAATTTCCCCTTTAATCTCTGTGTCATCTTGTTGTTAAATTAGCTGGCTTGACCATGGGAAAACCATTGCACTGCACAGTTTCATCTAAACACCTGCGATTTTGAGACTAATCAGATGTCAGGTAGAATCACCTGTGCACCAAATGAACATGAAAACAGTACCTCGTAGCAAAACAAGCAAGTGGTTTTCAAAGTCGAAGAGCTGAGCTCAAATGCAGCCCTTTTCACAAAATGCATGAGAGGATTTTGTCGCTTTTAAAATAACCCTGTTTATAAGTGGATAAAGTCTTTGTGGGGCCTTGCAGACGGTGTTCAGCAGGAAGAAGGCGACGAAGAAAAACTGTGCCAAACGTGGTTCCAGCAAATACACCGCCCCCAACGTTATCACGGCTCACCTTTCTTTGGTTGTCAAGGCCTTGTCGCCAAATAGTTTCCTGAGTCCTCCTTTCGCAGAGTTGGAGTTACTTTTTGGTTTAACTTTGCTGGTCTTGGTCGGTTGTTGTTGTGGTGGTATCTGTTTAGCTTGCTCTTTCGGAGAGGAGTTGGACTTCTCCACGGAGGAAGGCAGATCCGCCTCGGCCGGAGAGGGACTGGGCTTCGGCTTCGGCTTCGACACCGGCGGCGGAGACTTGGTGAAAAAATTGAAGAGTGAGCTTTGCTTCGCCATGAGTGCGAATCCGAGTTAATTTTTCTTTTTAATTGTATTTTTTTGATAAAGCTTGCGACAGTGTGCTGAGCTTCCCTACATCACCTAGCAC
This sequence comes from Lates calcarifer, assembly GCF_001640805.2. Classification (NCBI taxonomy): domain Eukaryota; kingdom Metazoa; phylum Chordata; class Actinopteri; family Centropomidae; genus Lates; species Lates calcarifer. The sequence continues at coordinate 5,248,000 of NC_066848.1, read as the reverse complement.
CCAGCTACACAACGTCACGGCGCGAGCGCGTCCCGTTCGCGGGAAATACGCGCGTGTGGTGTAGTGGGTGGGGACACAGGCCCTCACCAATGACAAGCGAGTGGATAAGTCACGTGGTCACAACATGACTTCTCTTGGCGCCCAGAGGACTATTTCCTCTTCCTGCTTTTTCCTCTCAACTTTATTTTCAACACAGAGCAGACACGCTGGTGGGGGAGGCGTCTGAGTCTTTACGCAGGTAAAACACCATACAGTAAAAATACTGTCACACAAAAGACATAACACGTATTCAAAGTATTCAGTGCAGAAAAAACGGCCCCGGTGACCGCTACCATTTTATTCTATTACTCATACGTTCATGTTACACCAGGATTTTACTGTTGTAGATGGTCAATTTTGTTATTGTTTTATTGACTAATTTGCTGATTGTTTTTCGATTTCCTGATTGTTTGGTTTGTAAAGACCCAGAGTAGAGTGAAAAACAAAGCGACACCTTGACAGTGGTTCTTTTGTCCAACCAACAGTCCAAACCTAAAAACTCTTTCCCTATAAATTATAAATAATTAGTAATAATTGTTAGAATTATGAACGGGTAAAAGCACCAAATTCTCACATTTGTGAATCTGACACCATGAAATGTTTTCTGTCTTTGAAAAAAACAACTTACATGATGATCAAAATTGTGTAAGAAATCAACTAATCGTTTGTACCTGTATACTGCTGAGAAGTTTAATTTATAATCTAACCAAGTAAAGTACCACATACATATTCTTAAGTGCAGTACTGGAGTAAATGCACTCAGTAACATCCCACCACTGGTACATATACAGTTTGTGCTTTGTCCCTATTCACTCATATTACTCAGGATCATATATTTGAAAAAATGTCCTAATTACAGCCAGCAAGTTACTGTGTAATTGTTTAGTGCATATGGGATATGGAGTAGTTATACAATAAATATATTTTAATGTTTTGTTTTTAATTAATTTAACACACACATACACACACACACACACACACACACACACACACACACATACACACACACACACACACACACACACACATATATATATGTATGCATTATTTTAGTCACTGGGAAACATCAAAACCAAATATATGAGAACAACTAGTATAAAAGTACAGTACATATCTACAATAGAATAAATATCTCACTTACTATGTTTCCATAAAAGAGATAAAGCGTGACTTAGCACTGACAAATTTTTCAATGGGTTTGTGATAAGAATATAATGTTTCTTTAGGAGTTGATGAAATCATTAATTTACTGGTGATTATAAGTAAAAGGATAGGAGCAAGTGGATGATACATTACATTAGTGTCTTCTCTGTGTAGATTATAGCTGAAAAATTCTAGTTACACTGACTCTATATTCTGTACTATTCATTTAGCACCAGCAGAGTGCAGCAGAACACTGGAAGCTTCACAAGTAAGAGCCTCTCTCTTGATATACTATATATACTCAGGGATGGCAGCACAAGTACTCCAGTTTCATTACAACATTGCTCAAGTGAGTCACTAACTGAGCAATGTACTTTCCTCACCTTTATCTTTTTGTGAACAATTTAGAAATGAGAGTAGCACATATATGTTTATTTGTGGCCCATTTTGTTTAATATGTCCTGCTGTTAATATAATGTAATCAATAGGGACAAAGGGAGCAGTATGCAGGCATTCAAGTATGAGTCAGGATTGCACATACACAGTGTCCTTGTTCCAGCAGAAATCTTTAGTTGAAATATTTAAGTCTACTTGGTAATGCTCCCAGTTGTGATACACAAAAACTTAAAAATGACTAACTGCATATATTTATGTTCCTGTCAAAGTGTAGTGTAAATAAATACTGCTAAACACCAGATAACATATTCAAAACAACCAAACATCCACCCGCATATGACTTTTTGGCATATGGTGTGTGGGTGATAGAAAGCATCTAATTAAGACAGCATTATGAAACCTTACACAGCAGTTGTTATGAGGAGCTGTTTTAATTCAGTGAGAGTAGCTTTCCATCACAAATAAATGAGTAAACGTGAACTTAAGTTATCATGCTACCATAAGGATCCAGAGGCTGTGTGTATTAGACAAACAATATGGACAGTGTTATGTACTGTGTATTGTATTTTATACAAAATCACAATTAATAGAATGACTTTTAGCAAACTGTCTAGGGTGTACTGTGCCTCTTGCCCAGTGTCAGCTGGGATTAGCTCCTGCCCCCACCTGTATGAATAAACAGTAATTGATGGATGGATGGACTTTTAGCAAAATGATTGCAGTTAGTTATGTCTGAGGCAGTACATTGATAATTAATTGTCTTTTACACCGGAGAACACAAGAAATTCATTTACTTAGTAGCTTGTAACAGGTCTCCAGGGTGGAGTCTTCTGAAAAGCAGGCAGCTAATTAAAAATAACAAAATTTCCTGATATAAATATGTCTTTTTCACAGCAGGCATTTTGACTTATCTTAGTAAGAAAAGTGTTACTAACAACACTATCAATGATTATATTTAAATGTCCAGTAAGCCATGACAGTGAAGCAGCACGAACAACACCAGGAGCCTGAAACTGAAGCAGCTAAATGGAATTGAGATTTGTTAATTATATCAATTACACCTGTGCTCTTTCACACTGTGACATGTTGAATTGTCTTGTGTGAAAAAAGATCCATTTAGGAAGAATATTAGAATTATTAGCAATTTTCAGCAAACTCTCTTTATTATCGCTGACAAAAAAAGCCAAACCAAAAGCAATTTTCTGACTAATTAAATTCTTTCTTCAAACAATTATCCTCATCCTTGCCTCCTTGTCTTTGCATATTGCATTTTTCCTTTCCTGCTCTGCACACAAATCCTCTTTCCTGTAGCATCTGCAGCATCCACAATGGTGGTCTGCCCGACAGGCACAACAATAAGGCTGACGCAACAGTGTCAAGCAGCCGGGGCTGATGTGATGAGTTTCTGTGGTCAAACTGTGTTTTATAATGTCAAGTGTTTCTTCACCTCTAGCCCTTTTTAGTATACATCCCTGAGAGGAGTATGGCTACAAGCCAGGGAGCACTATACACCAGACTCATAAAGTATTTATATTCCAAGCACAGAAATCCTCTTAAAATACTCCTTCTAAATGACAGACATTTTCACAAGCATGCTTGCTTGAGCTGTGTCAAGTGCCTCATGAAATAATGTGGGCAAGGAGTCTGAGGTGCAGCCTTGGATAATATTATAACACATCTTGCTCTGCCCTCCCTGATGTGGCCATCACCTGGTCAAGCAAGATTTATGTGTAAAAATACACACAGCTCATTCACTTGAATAAGATGAATTGGGGCTGCAAAAGAGAACATCCTTCCATCCCACCTTATTGAGAGCTGCAGATCAAAAGTCATGCACTGTGAATTGTCACTTAAGGGAGTTTATTTATTTATTTACATGTACATAGAAAATTGAGCCGCAAAATATTTTCTCCCAAACAGTATCGAGCAAGCTGGAGAGTGCAATGGTAGATAAACCTGCCTCCAAAGAAATTTCTTTTCATAGTTTCCACACCTACCAGTTAACAGAAAGAGGATGTTTAAGTCATGTAGCTGATGTTGAAATACATCAAATTTTTATTGTCCTCCAAAACTGTTATCATTTGCTGGGGCCACCAAATTGCAAAGTTGTGTAGTACAGCTTAAATTACTTCATACTTATTTATTTAGGCAATTTCCAAAGTCAGAGAAACTTTGGGGGGAAATAGCATTTTACAAATATTGATTGTCATATGCTGCTTTACTTCTGTGGCTTGAAAGGCCATGCAGTAAATAGCCTGCATCAGATGCAAGTTATTACCATAGTGTTCAGTATTATAATCAGCTGTTGTTACCCATGCTGTCAGGGGGAATGTGCACTACTTCCTATATATTCGTACTAAAGGAGCTCCCAGGATGTGAGTGGCAGCTCAGCAGGCACCGGTTTATTACAGCTTTGGTGTAAGTAAGGATGAGGATATCTGTCAGAATGATACAGCACCTGACAGTGTTTGGATCCTGTGAGTTATACTGCAGCACTATACCATCAGTGTAGGAAAGGTTGGGAAGAACTGATAAGAAACCTCCTCACAACAGTATTATTAATGTTATATTTAAACTTAAACATCACCGTAGACATCTGTACGGGGAACAGAGCAAAGGCAATAAAACTGATGAGAGAACAGAGACGATGCATTTCTCTTGTTCTTATTCCCCTTTTCTTTGATGGGCTGCACCTCCACCTTTCCTGTTATTGTTTTTTTTTTCTTTTTTTTTCACCTTTTCTTCCTCCTGGATGTCTTTATTGCTCTCTAACCACTCCTAAAGCATTGCTATTCGAAAGCAGCCTCTACGGGACTTTTCTTAGCATAATGAGGAGTGCACATCAGGCTCATGTAGAGTGATTCCTTATGCTCTGCTGGGACTGTATAGAGAGAGAAAACATGAAATAACAGCTCAGCCCTTCCTCTCTTCCTTCCTTCCTCCCTCTGATCTTTTTCTTCCTCTGCTCTGCTGCTTAATGGGGGTGACCAGATAAACACAGGTTTTCCCTTTGTTGTTTCTCTCACTTTACACCACATAAGACAGATTTTATGATCACAGGGTTTCACTTTTACTTTTATTTCCTCACAGTAAAACAAGGAGACCAATTAAAAGTTCTAATGCAAATGACTAATGCCAGTTTGCCTCTGTCCTCGCAGAGATCAGTTCAGTGATTTTCTGCAGCTCTCTGCTGTCACTGAACCTTATTGAAATACCATGAATGTATAAGGTTCAGTCACAGCTTAATTCAGCTGCCTCTGGGGGAGCTGCAGTGGGGGCAGTCACTGATAGTGGAGTGATAGTGCAGTCAGCAGATTTAACAAAAACTGCAGTATCTCTCAGTTTCTTTCTCCAGACAAAGGGAAGCACAGTATTTGTGTAGATGAAAATGGGAAGACAAGAGAGAGGAGAGATGGAAAAAGACGTTATGGTGTACAGTACACGGTCTTCAATATGGTGCAGTATATGAACAATTTTGTCTATATTTAGATGCATTTAGTCGCTGAGTCTTTGCAAACAAGGTTATATTGTGCACCCACACAAAGAATACATGCAAATTTTGACCAAAAAACACCTGGTGTTATTTAGTTTTCCATCATCGCTAGAATTTCTGCTCTCCATGAGATGTACTAAAGCTGTACACAATGATTTGCAACTCAAAGCAATTTAACCACCCTCATTTTTACAATTTGATTTTTTTTTTTTACAAGAACATATAACTTTCAGATTTTGTGTGGCTTTGTGTGGCTTTATCATCATTTAGGGTAATTTGTGCAAGGAACTGAAAATTGAGATCGAAAGGGCTGGTCCACTAATTATTTGTATGTAATCACTGTATAAAAATTCTAATAATTCTTTTGGTAGAGTGGATAGGTTCTGTAGAATGTGGACCTTTTTTATCACCGAAGATAACGACAAAGCATTTGAAATGTGCTGTATACGTCCCCTTGATCTGCACTGAGGTGTTGAAAGCTGAAAGGTTTTCCTCTCACCTCCAGCTTGATTACTATTCATCTCACTTTATCTGCCGTGAACTGTGAGGTTACATTGCATTTAAGCAAGCTGACACTGAAGAATGTCTGCAATAGTAAACACCACCGTATTCTAATCTGAGGAAGAGATCATATTAAACTTCATTAGCTGAACTGGTGAGTTTCTCTTATCTATTAACCCCTCTCTTTCTCCGTCTCTCCTTCCATGGTAATTGAAAGAGCAGATGTTATAAGGTAATTGCCTCATCACTCAGACTGCTCAGGCCCTCTACATGTAAATGTCCCATTTCTACAATGACTTTTGATTTCCACACACTACTTGAATTCGGACATGCTCGTGGTCTCTTCAGATACCATTAATACACTGCAGGCTGTTTCAGCAGACATCCCCATGTGCATCCTAAACAGATTAATAAAACTGCGACCACTTTCACAGCACATGAAAGGCATGTGAAAGAAGGTTGAAAGTGATCCTTAATATAACTAAGCAACTGAAGCAATTAACCTGCCCTTCTTTATTACTGCGTTTATTTAAATGTCTAAATTTTTACTGTCAACAGGTTTACCCTTAAGAGTTGTAGGTCAGTGCTCTGTCCCTATAAATAAAAGTCCTTTGTTTCTCCTTCCTTTATTTCAAAGAGTCAGTCAATGACAAGAATCATTTAGGACAACATTATATATTTTTCAACAAAAGTGTTCCACTTTTTTTAACGTGTGGAGAGTAAATTAATTCACAGAGCATCTACTGCAGCCACAGCTTGATATTTCTTTTTATCTCCTAAGATCTGAATCTAGATTTGAATCCTCAGAAAACATTTTGATGAATTTACTTTAGCACCAACCAAATTTATTTACTGCCTTATTTCTGATTGAAAGAAAAACCTGGTGACATTCAATGTTTTCTTTCTGTCAACAAATCCCAAGAAAACATCAAACCTAACAATGCATTATACAGTCTATTAATACTCTCTTATTTCCCCTGCATGTCTTGTTGCTATCCAGCCCATTTGTTCCAACCAAAAGTGTAAATCTAGAATATATACTTTCTTTTAGATGATGTCCTGAAACAGCTAGGCTCTGTAGTTTTAAGAAATTTCACAGGTGGACATAGGATTTTTGTTGGGGACTATTTTTAGGTGCGGATTAATACACATTTGGTGTAATAATGAGTTTTTATTGGCACCTGTATGGAATATGTCAGGTAGTGAAATGGTGTGGCTATTGTGTTTTTAATAGTTTTATGAGACAGTGGAGAATAGGCCATATCAAGGTTTGAGTACACAAGAAATACACAGGATTAATTGATTGTTGGTGTTGGTGTAGTCATGAGTTTTGATAACCGTGAAAAAAATCATTTCAACAAAATCCTTAATTTTGATTTTAGCATCAGATTTCTCTTTATTTGAAAAAGGCCAAATCTCTCTCTTACTTTTATTTTATCCTTAAGGTCCTTAATGTTTTTTGTTGACCATTTTTTGTACATGGTGTAAAAATGTTAACTTATATAAGAAGCGTCTCCAAATTACATCCTATAATATTCAAGACAATCTTAAATGATCATTTTCCACAGACATTACTGCCACTTTAACTGTATTAATTCCTGTCACTATTCTCTAAAGACTGATGGGACAGTGTATTTAATTTGACAAGGTTTTAAGATTCTTGCTTGCCATCCATATCATTTAAGACAATCTTAAAATGAAGATAAATTACTTTTTAGTGAAGGGAAATGGGCGAGTCAGTTTTTTCCATCCTAATTGAGGTATATCTGTCCATCCACAGAAAGATATTATAATTCATCTCATAGCAGTTGTAATAGGAATGTTTGTATTTGTGGGAGAACACAGAGAGGAGATGCAGAGAAACAGTGTGAACAGCCTTTGACAAATGGCAGGGAATCAGAGGTTTCTGCCGCAGTGAAGAAACTGAGGCACATGTCTCTAACGGCTGGACCCAGAGGAAACACTTCAGCCTGCTACTGGAGGTTTAACTGCAGTCCTGTCTCCCTGTGGCATAATCTCGCTTTTCACACTGTACCAGTGTGACATAAAGGTTTTGTTTGTATGCAAAGCAAGGGAAAACAAAGAAAAGATACAAGGATTTGTTGTTGTTTTTTCCCCTCATAACTGTCTAAAATCGGGGAACTCTTTTGGGTGTCAGAGCTAAATTGGATGCGTTGCAGTGAAGATGGATTTATTTTTGTGTAATTTCTTGTGGGAAACAGAGGCAGTCATTTTGCACAAGCCTGGCAACATGTAGATATTCCAGCAAAACAAAAACTCTACTGATCAAATGTGGTTCAGCATAAATACAGAAAAAACTGCAGTCATTCTAGGTGGATGTTAATTCCTCCAAAAACAACGTTGGACTGCTGAATGTCTCTGTTAATGGCAGAAACCAGGCTTCTTGCTAAACAGAAAATTACTTATGAGGACAGTCTTTGTGGCACATTTCCTCTACACAGACCCCTCTTAACCCCTGTGCAGTGAGATAATGTATGTTGTTTTTCTGCATAATTTGCTGGGATCAGACTCATTTCAATAATGAATGCAATTACAGGTTCCCCTTTATGACTAACATCCTGATTGACCCATTACTGAAGAGCCACGCTGTTTCAAGGTCCTTTCAGTAAGCTGTATGTGTTCTGGTGGGATAACGTCTGGAAGAAATACAGGGTACAGAAAAGCAAATTTATCACAGTCAAATACTGAGAACCAACTGAGCATTTATGAACACAATCAAATATAGAGCGTCTAATGAAAGGCAAAATAAACCTCTTTTGTGTCTCTTCACTTGGATATGTGATGCTGAGACGCAGCAGGTCTGTGTCTAACATGTGGTGGTGAAATTAACTGGCGAGTATTAAGACTGTGGGTACTGAGCTTTTCTGTGTCAGTTTTGCAACATTGCTCTAGCAACACATAATGATGGATTTTCACATAGTCTGACCATATAACCATGCTTAATCTAACTGTGGTATCACTTTCTAATAAGATACCCTATGACTTTATTCATGGTTAATAATTATCATAATGCTTTTTAGATCAGTCATAAACCATTAATAAGAACAATGTTTGGATTGCTAGGTTGTGAAAAATCTTTCTAGCTGGTGAGTGATTAAAGGAATAGCTTGTGAATATTTTGTGAAACATGCTTTTTGGCTGAGAGTTAGATGGAAAAGTTGATAATTCTCTCATATCTGTACGCTAAATATGAAGCTACAGATAGCAGGCAATTAGCTTAGTATTAAGACTGGAGACAGCCTGGCTCTGTCCTCTGAAGCTCACTGTGTAACACATTACATCTTCTCTGTTTAATTCAAGTGTTAAATTGTTGTTTAAGGGGGTTATGTGCTGGACTATTCGGGTATAGATTGCTAGTTATTAATGAACTTAATGCTGCATTTGTGTCATGTTAGAATTATCAACTCAGTTCCAGCCTTGTAAGGAGCGTTCATGTCAACATCCAAGGCGTAATTATGACTGGGAAACTCTGTTATATCAGACTTAAACAGATGTAGCTAAGAAGTCAAGCAAATAGGGATGCCTCATTTCATCCAAAGTCTGTTGTTCAATGTGTGTAATTAACCCCAAATATAGGGGATATAGTCTTATACTATCCATAAACATTGAAATTTTATGTCACTAAGAGACACTAACAATTAAGAAAATCAAAGAAGCATCAGTAAATATCAGTGTTTAATGGAACCCGGTCTTGTTTCATATCGGTTTTACTTTTAATTACATAAATATAAAAGTACAATCATTGGTATAAATGTGCAACTTGCAAACAGAATTAATTTGCATACATTAACTGGATGTTACACCACAATGCAAGCAACATGAGACACACACCATGGTGTAGATGTAAATGTCGATAGGCAAAGGTCAACTGAACTGTGCATTACAGACACCTGAAGCAGATTTTTAAAATTGAGATCTGAATGTAGTTTGTGGCTTCATATTGTCCATCTTTATCTAACAAAAGATAATGATAAATATATCAGGCACAAATGTCCTGTGGATTTGGAAATCAAGCTCCAGATCAAAGCCAACTATGTTACTCTTGTTAAAGATCAGAAGCAGCCAAGCAGAGCTGTAATACATCATTGTGTTACCGAGCCACTCGGCTGTTTACCTGCCCGCTGGTAACTGCCATTTCCAATGTGCTCCAGCCAAATTAATGTACATACATTTTGTTCCTGAAACAAGCGGCTTTAACAGTCTGAAAATACGAAAGGGATCACATGCGCTCTTCCTCAGAGGAAAGTGGGGAGAGCGCAGTGTTATGTATCATACTGTGATCACAAAGAAATAATGGCTTTGCTGAGTAAATGATAATGCCATTAGCACCATCATCTGCCTTCAAAATTAACACTAACAACATCTCCAGTCTCTGCTTATTTCAAACAAATTGTTTTTATTATGTGGCTTGTAACGGCTATGGAGCATGACATTTTAATGGAGCTATTTTACAGTCAAAGTGCTGTTGACTACAGAACAGATTTTCCAGTGTGAATACAGTACAATATGTTGTGACTGGAATAAACACTGGCAGTGTTCATTTTAACAATTAAAGATTAAATTAACGCTGACAACCAAGTCTGCTATGTTCACCCATATTATATACAAACAGTGTGGGCTTTAAAATTTTGCATCATTTCAGTCTAATTTCATGTTTGGTGAGAACATGAGAGGAATTAATTACACTAAAAAGAAATGTCGTGATATCACATTAAAGAGGCATTTCTGCTGATAACAAATACAAACATACAATAAATGCTAAGACCACCTGTCTCCTCTTACAGAAGATACAGAGGACAGTGGAGCAGTTAAAACCATTGCAATCAATGGAGATCAATTTTGCAAAATGCAAAAGGATTGTATAGTACAACACACAAGCTCTACACACTATAATCTTTTCAATTAGGAACCTTTTTGTAATATGCAAGGACTAAAGTAAGGCAATTGATTTCAAGACATGCATGCATTTTAGGTGAGCAAACATTACTCTAAATACTATATTCAGTGTCTTAAAAGCTTGATGTGTTTCAGGCTTAAGGAAAATACATTTTAATGGATACTATATTGAGTCAAATAACCTCTGTGGGATTTATGTTTAGGGAAGCATTTAAGATAACATTCACAGTCCTTAAATTCTCATTTTCATTCTTTTACACACTAGTTTGGACACACAAATGCATTATCACACACATGCTCCTTGTCAAAATTAAGGCTAAGGATACAGTGCAGCTGATAGCTACAGGAGCTTTTAAAAATCAGTAAGCAATCCTGAAATCTCTGCCACTGTAACCTTAAGCCTCAGAGGGAAATTGAAGGTTCATGTATAACATCATTATTCTAGAGACGTGCCAGCAAAACATCCTCCCTTTGTGACATATTACAGCAGGGAAACACCATTGACTTCAAACTACAGGTGTGTCATTACAGCATGCCCACATGTCCCAGGATTTGACACTTTCCTGTGTCCACAATGTCACTGTTAACAACAGCGTGACACCCTCCCCCCGGCACTGCAAGCCTCACATCACATTACCAATACATGCTCACTCCGCTGCTCATGAGCCACTCTGGTGAGAACTGTTAAAGGAATAAATTGACATTTTGGGAAATACATGTATTCACTAATATGAAGCTACAGCCGGCGACAGTTAGCTTAGCATTGCGTGAAGATGGAAAATAGGGGCAACAGCTGGATGGTCATAAAACTAGTCACAAATGAGGGATAATGTGTTAATTAGTGAATCTTAGAGGTGCTGCTGGGCAGATTTTACTATCCTAGGACATAGGTATGAAGGTAGCCTAGCATAGTATAAATAGTGGAAAAAGGGAGAAAAAGCTAGCCTGGCTGTAAAACTTTCTAGTCAACACATTACATCTCGACAATTCACTGTTTTATGGGGGGTTATGTGCCAGACTATTTCTTGGCTGGCACCTAAAAAAACCTGCAAAAAAACACTGGTTGTGGTTTTACAACAAAATAGCTCCAGTCTCTCAGCTAAGCTAACCAGCTCAAACTTCACTTTTACCACATAGATGTGAGAGAGGTACTGTCTGCAAGAAAGCAAGTATACATATTTCCAAAACTTTCAAAATATTCTTTAACACCAGGATGCCTGCATTCTCTTTGTAACTCTGATGTCCATGTTTTTGGGGGGTAGATAGGTTCTGAACACTGCATCTTATCAATCTGTTGACTGATTGTGTAAGACACATGACAATAAGACTTCTTCAATCACCCACATGTATATAATTGAAACCTATATGTAGAAAAATAGACTTTAAAGAGTCCTCTGTTTTATATACATCTATCTTGTATGGCTTTACCATAATGGCATGCAGGAAAAACTAAGACAAGCCTGAAGATTTAACTACCTGAGTCATTTTCTCTATTCCGCTTGGTGAGACTGGGGAGTAAGGGAAATTATTCAGCTCTATGCTCTGAAAATCAACAAAGGATCGATCCAGATCCAAGTCACGCATTATTGTAAAAGCTCTTTTTAAGACGTTCCAATGCTAAATATATATATACATTTATGGCATGTCTCATATTCACAGTGTAAGGGTGATGAGCGTGAGGAGAGAGCCGAGATCTGCAAGACAAAGGAAGCAGGAGGGTTTTGGTGCAGTGTGTGTGAAGTGAATGCAGATGACAGGGTAAAAAGAAGTGAGCAGCCTGGGAGGATAATAGATGTTAAAAGTGGGCGCCAGGAAAAGTTGAGCCCTTGGCCGAGAAAGGCCACTGATTTGTATTGGGTATGGATTTGGATATGAAGGGAGTCGATTAACACCACCTCTTACACCTCCTCTGCTGTCACCAGCCCCTCTCTCTAGTTCTCTTCCTTCATCACTGTCTTTCGGACAGTTTAATTATCAATGTCTCCTCCTCTGTCTTGCTGTTTGTGAACATCAAACACCACCATCACATAGCTTTACATCACAGATGCCTTGGAAGAATAGTTACTGGTAACACGAGACATTTGATTGTGCAGCCTGACAGGGTAGAACCGTATCCGCTGCAAACACCCTCCATCCATTAAACCTCGGCTACACGTTTACACTGAAATCAAGAGGAAAATCAGCCTCTGCAGGCTTTTGGATCATGCTTTGTTTTCCAGAGAGAGCCATGTATCTGTAAAGAAGTCTCCCTCAACGAAAACAGAAAATTCCCCACAAAAGATAAATCAATGCAAGTCAGAGAATCCTTTAGGGTTTTGTTTTCCACTTCAGCATCTGAGATTGACCGGGCTACTTTCAATCTGCATCATTTAACATAATGCGCCTACGGGATGAAACCATCCATATTTTACCTCCCTCTCCATCTCCTTCCATTCCCTTATATTTCACTTCAAACAAACATCAACTTACTTTTCATTTATTCTGTTTTACAAATACATAAGTCTACATTCTGCATTCAAAGAGTAATTAATACATTGAGAGCCTTTATCAGTTGTTTTCCTTGCAGACAGCTGTAAGCTTGAAAAAGAAGAGAGAGAAACTGTGCCTTCTTTTACCCTTCAAGTCCAAGTCTTGGGCTGCCGAAGCATGTTCTGAGCTGATAAGAAGACCGGTTCCTCTCTCACGAGAAATGGATTTTTCATTCTTCAACTCTGCTCTTTTCTCCATCATCTTGGGCGATGGGAAATTACTCTTTGTTGCCCCTTAGTGTGGCATACTAAAACCTTCTCTCGCTACAGCCCTGTCAAAATCAGCTACATCACGGCCATGCTTAGAAAATCTACTTTCCACACTTGCCCCCCAGAAATGACATTAATCACCTGAGGGTAAAACTTGACCTGTGTCAAGAAAGAATGGGGTTTGCACAATCAATAGAAGCTCTAGAAATGGTGCAAAAAATGCATGAGAAGTATAATGCATAGATCAGTATGTGCTATATCATTCAGTGATTACACTTCATGTTTACATCAGCATTCAATATGGACATTCAAAGAAACCCCTAAACAATAGCAACTGCACTCCTTTACAGGGCAGCATTTCAGTCATATAAGTTTGATATATTGAGCCTATATAACAGACTGTTTCCTCTGCAGACTAACACTGATATTTAAGAGACTTTCAGTGATTTGTTCTGGGTTGGGTTTGATGTTAATGAAATGGGTGATGGGTGGTCCCCATGCTTCCACATCAACTAATGTTTTTTGTTGACTCTGTGGTTCTCTCTTCATGCCATCATCACCAAAAACATCACCATCATTACCTGTATTATAACCACAGGCTTGTAATTCCCAAAGGATAAAAAAAAATCATATTTATCATGCATAACAAGTTACAATGGCAATCCATTTCAAATGCCTTGTATTTTTTCTATGGCGATCAACCTCAGGGTTTGTTGCGCAGTATGAGAATTAAGAGCTCTCATACTTTGTTTCTGATCCCACTGTGTCCTCTACCTGGAGTTACTTGTCTCTGCCAGCCTGTTGTTCATGATACCGAGGGCGCCAACACCCCCAGAGAAACCATTATGGCGTGAGCTACCACAGACTGTCCTGGGATATCCGTTGGCTGACTCAGACAGCTGCTTCTGCATGATGGCCAGCGACACCTTGTTAGAGGCTGCCAGGTCTTTCATAGAGATCATCTCCCCTGATAGTCTGCGTCCCTCAGTGTCACTATCGCAAGGTCCATCTGAGTCAGGCGCCTGGCCAAACCGACCCTGGCGACCCCTGGAGCCCGGGCGGATGGCATTGCGTCTGCCCAGGAAAGCGTTGGCCTTATTGCAGCGCTGGCAAAACAAGCAGCTCATTTTCTCCAACATCCAGTTGAGCACCTGCTTGATGACAATAGAGATGACATTAAAGAGCGAGTAGATGCAGCACACACCCATTAGCATGAAGAGGAAGTTGGCCACCCTGTAGAGGCTTTGGTATTCGTAAGCTGCACTCTGGCTGCTGACAAAGTCCCCAAAGCCAATGGTGCTGAAGGTGACAAAGCAGAAGTAAAGCGAGTCTAAGTACGCCCAACCCTCCACGGGGGTGTACATGGCTGATGCACAGCAGGAGATGGTGATCGCTGACAGGCCGAGAATCAACATCACGTGGTACACGGAGGGCTTCCAGCCTGGAAGGGAGTACGCTGAGAAGTCATGGCGGATGCCAGGCGGGAGGAGACCGCTGTTCCTGATTCGCCGTTCCCTCACAGCTTTCATCACCACAGCCAGCAGTGTGATGATGCGCTCCAGGAAGAGGTTAAAAAAGAGGATGGTTGCAGCACAGCCCAGAAGCCCATAAAATATCAAGAACACCTTGCCTGCAACTGTCACAGGTGTTGTCATCCCAAAACCTGCAGACAGAGGAGCGATATCAGTTAATCCCCTAAGTGAGGCCAAAAACACATTTTCACCTACAAGACGTCTTCAGTTGCCTCACAAGAAATTATGTGAGATGTGGGAAGTGGTGCGTGAAAGCAAAACAACCTCAAATATAAATGAAGGTTTTAAATGAGGTTTCAGTCTTATTTCTTAAACATTTGTGCCAGTAATGAAAAAACATAAAAGTGTGAATTGAGCAGAGTACACACAAGTGATATGCTGAAAAATACTGGATAATAATTCGTGTTGATACACGGCTGTAAGCTTCCTCTGGAAGATGAATGCATGTAAAGTCATAGTAATGAGAGGATGATGGAAAAAAGCGACTATAATTAAGAAAACAATGTTTTGCATTGCAAATGAAGATGCATGTTGTGAAGTAACAAAGGATGAGGGAAAATAACAAAATGGGCACTAATGTGAAACCAGGGTTACAGTCATTAGATGTAGAAGTAAATAAATGTTCACAACTTATAAGGACCTATATATAAAGCTCATATGACTAAAAAGACGAGTAATATCCAACGACAATCTAGAAGTATATTTGTAATATCTAAAGCCACATGATATTGTGTGTACAGCATATGGTTATATACAGTGTTTACTGTGTTGTGTTGGTGGACCTGAAAAATCAAGGACATAGGGGTTACATTGAGGGGAGGATGCCAGGAATAAGCTTAGGTAAGCCCTCTGAATATTTTTTTTCTAGGCTGTGTGGTTTGGCTTCCTGCTATCTTATGATTTCTTAGTCAATTAGACTGAGTGTTCAAGCTGGGGAAGAGGTTGTGAGTGAAGAGGAAAGGGGAGGATGTTTATGGATTCTGCTGCATGTTGAAGCAGCACTTCTCAATCTCGAGGAGTGTCACAGGTGCAGCTCTGACTTTGCAGCTGCACTTGCTGTTGAGTGTCTGGGTATGAGTGCTATTTCTGTTACTGTTGTTTCTCATGAGGTAAAAAAAATAATACAAATTTCAGCACTTTAACTACAAGAGGGCTAGCACTACTACCAAAGCGGAGGTGTGTCTCCACAAAATTTCATGGCAATTCATCAAATAGAGTGAAAAATTCCTGATAATGATAATGATGATGCTGAGGCTAAAAAAACCCAAATTGCAGTCAAGCCACAAAAAATGAACATAGCTTTGTGTAATACAAATATTTTTTGTTCTCTCTTATCCCTTTCATTGTCTTGTGACCATTCAGATTTCTCTTGGGATCCATTTGTTGGATTCTATTCCTGGCTGGGAAAAACTTGTTTACAGTGTAATTGATTCTATCACTGTAAAACATTGATGTTTAATCTACAGCATCTAATATATACAAAATACTGTATATAGGCAGCAAGTGCACACATACACCTCTGCTAGTATGAGTCTTGTTAAATGTTTTTCATTTGCGGATTTTCTGCTCTTACATGTATACGTAATACGGTTATTTGTATGCACACATTCAGTATTCATACTTCTTTTCCCAGGGTGAATGTGAGAACACACAGTTAAACACATATATAATGTTGTGCACCTTATCCTCAGACCAGCAGATGGTATATTTGTCAGCAAATAAAATCGTGCTGAAAGATCAACCAGTTCACTTCCAGGCCAAGGCTAATTGATTCTTCCATCATGGCTATCCTCCGTTTCAGTCTTCTCAGAGCATTAAGGCAGTGCTTTCCCTCCCTTTTCCACTCGCCCGTCTATAACCATCTTTGTCAGGTAATAAATGACATCAATATCTAGACAATACTTCCTTTATGATACCCAAAATGGCTTTTTTGACCTTATCTCTCGCACTGAAAACCACTCTCGTGGGTTTGCTCTTGACATGCTGGGTCATTTAGATCAACACTGATTGATACAGATTGTTTTTTAGAGACAAGAGGAAATATAACCACCACCACCCCCATGTACACGCATGTACCTTATAGTCTTACACAGACAGAGATAGACTTGTGTAGCTTTTATACATTACATCAGATATGTAATTATCTGGTTTTGTCACAGATAGTGACTAAGTTCAGTAGCAGACAGTAAAGCAGTGCTGGCTAACAGAAAGGTGAGGGGCAGTGATTAACCAAATTAAGCCCTTCAGTGAAATCCTATTTTACAGTTGTATAGTTAATTAATTAGCAGCCCAAGTCTCTCTAAACCAACTGAATCATAAGGAAAACAGATTACATCTTCTCAGCGCGCGCAGAGACAGTCTTCTGCACCGTCTCTCATTACCAAGTAAATTACCTAAGAGAGGAAAAGGCACCAGGCATCGATTCAGTGTAGCATTTCAGAGCCATTACTCCAGACTACTGTGTCAAGACACATTAGTGAAAACAGAACAATAATAGAAAGCAAAGGACAGGCAAGCTGAAACCAAAGACACAAACATGGTGTGACTTTTTTCACAAAGACTTCTTTGTTTGTACTTTAAAACTCTTAATTAAAGGTTACAACTGAAGTCCAGACCAATGGTCCTGCTGCTGACCTCAGTGAACACTTTAATCTTTCCACTCTGTCCAAGCCAGGATGAGTCATTTGATTCAGCAGAGCTTGATAAGGCAGGAAATCATATGTGTGCTAATCCAATTCAATCAGTGCCCTGGGAGAATATTTATTCATTAACATTAAATAAAGTATGCCCAACTCAACATAGAAAATGATGTTATGCTCCAATGGCTTATGATGCTCGCACACATAATTACACACTAGAGAATTAACCAGAAGGAAAGTGATGGAAATGGTGCCATTAGTATCCATTAATTACCATTTGACAGTTTTAAGAGAAGAAGAAGATGCTCTAATGGTTACCAGACTGTGGGGAAATGAAATGGGTGAAAGACAAAAATAGATTGTTAGTGGACTGTAGTGATTTCACTTTTTAGGTCAGCTTTTATCACTAGTGGTCAACCAAATCACTTGTGCTACACAATGTAGACTGAGCAGCTCTCATTACAGACCAATGCCAAGTTACAATGGCTCATTAAGTTGTGTAGTAAAGTCGGGACCTAAGTAACAAATTACTGGGAGTGTTGCTAATAGAGGTATTGATGGACTTCATCAATGCTCTGCATTTCATTTGCCACACTTAGTAGACCACTCGCCTCTAAACAGTAATCAGTCAGCAGAGTTGTAGTAACACATCATAATCAGTTTCCACAAATGGAACTGCTGCATAAGGTTAAATTATGTTTTGTTGTTGTTGTTGTTTTGTTTTTTTGGTCAACAAATTTCATGAAAAGACCATTAACATAAAATGTTTTTTATTTCCAAATAATTTCCAGCTTTCCCAGCCTGTCTTTAGTTCTAAACACCAAGCCCATTAGTTTCCACTGAAGATGTAAATCTTTAATTAAAATTTTAACACAGTGCATCAAATGCCTACATGTAGGGAAAAGGAGGTCCCTTTTACAAAGAATTATCCCCTGAGTCAGCAGTTCCTATCAGCTCTCAGGAGTGTTTTAGTGTCTTTTGGCTCATTGTTTTGGTTTTCTGGCCCACAGCTTTTACTGTTTTCTATCTTACTGCCATTACAGCATTGTTTTTGTTTCTATATGGCAGCTGTTTTCAGTAAAACAGATTTAAATTCCACTGTACATGACCATACAGCAGGCTGACACAGTTTACAACTGGTTGAGCATACAGCAAAGCGAGAGAGGCTTACATTCATCGGATGGCCGCACAGTAACTCACATTAGTTGATCCAGTTGGTTTTGGTGGCTCCATGGGATTTGTTAATAAGAAAAATAGAGAACATCACCAGACTTATCATTTAAATACCTTTTTTAACTGTAAGTTTAAAAGAAAATATTTTTTTAATATTTGACATGTGTTATTGCAGTTTTCAAAGAGCTGACCTTTGAGTTTGTGGTGTATGTGGTCAAAGCCCATTTGTTGCCTTTTATAAAGCAAAGTACCTTGAAAAAGGCATATTGATTAATTTTACTGGAAAATGGGCTCACAAGGCCAACAATCAGAAAGCTGCGCACATTTCAGTCTTATGTTAGAGAAGTCTGCATTTAGTGTTTGAGTTAAGCTGATAATTCAAGGAATAAAAGGAGAGTCCGAATTAATGTGCAAAAGCTAAAGAAGCACATGATACAGCAGAAATATACAATGAAGCCAGTTCAACCGGGTCAGCGCTCCTAATGGATACTCACATGAGAATAAAGGGTAGCTAAAGTCATGTTTCTGTGTTTGAAGGACATGTACTGTACATTCACTTGTCTCTGTAAGTACCATTGACACTGAAGGTTACTGTGTGTCACTGAGGGCACCCCCCCCCCCCTCCACAGCTCCCAGTAGGCCTTTAAATGACCCAAAAGATTCTTTATGTGACTGTTTTGCAAACCAAAATCTAATTTCTGCCACCTATTGCCTCCCAATCTCTCAAATTAATGATCTTAAAAACAAGCTCCCAGTCAAACCAACTGCGTCCCACAAGTGGGAATAGTCGTAAATTGGCCTGATAAGAGCGGCAGCAGAAAACGCCATGCATGCCCGTCCCTCTGATGACTGTGTTTCTGTGACGAACAGGAAATCATTAGTCATGGGGCGGCGTGGCGGGGGTCTGCAGAGAGGACAGAGGGCTGAGGAAGCAGCAACATGGCCAGACCTGAGACATCATCACCACACCATCTGCTGAGGAGCTGCCAGGATTACTGGCATACTGGGTAATAATAGGAACATTCACACTACGCTGACAGTTCCACAAAAAGCAGATGAAAGAATAGGTCACGTATACTGTCAAGCCTCTCAAGTTTAGTTTGAGATCAGTGCATAGCACGCACAAATTAAACGAAGGCTATAACAAATACTAATAAAACGCTCAAAGCCTACACATGCTACAATATTCTATGGGGCCCTGAAGCAAAACAATGAAGTATTGGATATCACACCCAGCTCACCCACACACAATATAGGCAATACATAAATGGTATCTGCCCTGCATGTCAAAGCATTGATAATGTGTGTTTTGTGCTATGGCTGTGCAGTAATTAGAAATAATGGACTGAGGAGATCATAGTGAAATATTGTATGTAGCTAAGAGTCATTAAGGCTGGTCGATACAGGCATAAATTACAAGAAGAACACACTGCTGTAGTAACAAGGTAACACGAGCCTGGTTTATGAAACAAATCTAAAATACCTTCTTTTTCTGATTTTGTGGTTTGTTTGGCTCCAAATCAAGTCTAATGTCTTAAATTGTATCTCACTACTTAATTCATTGTCAAACAGAGCCAGGGGGATTGATGAGTCGGCTGTTGTCTATATTGATTTATTGTAAAAAAAATATATATATATGCTGCACTGACTTTGGAGCTGCGCCAACATTTATTCTTCATTTTTTGATCTGGTTTTCAACTTTACAGAATTTTAAAAGCACAGAACAAACAGGGGCTGTTATTATGCAGTTTTACAGAGAGCGACGACAGGGCTTAAATAAGTAAAACTGAAATTAAGAGTCACGTGGCGTCATTGATCATTTGCAGAAAGGAACAGAGATTTTGTCCTTTCATGTGACTGAGGAGTCATTCTCTCGTCAGATTAATAGCTTCTCCCTGATGGATCTAAAGGCTATGTCCTTGTGTTTCCTATTATCTTGGACTGTATGCACAGCCAATGTTTGAATAAAAGCTTAGCTACATAAAGCCCTCTTGTATTATTCCCCAAAGTAAACACACCTGTTCAGGTGGACCTTTTGAAACACTATCACCCTTAGATCAGGGTGATAAGCCTCCATGTTCAGTGTAATAGATCATGCAGATTTGCTGCTCACACAGTATCATGGTAACACATAAAATGTACTATATGTCTTTCAAAGCTGATTCAGATTTGGAGGCATCACATGAAAACAGTCAGATCCGATGCCAGCAGGAAATGAATGCTCGAGGTTCGGCAGACTTTCGATTTAATGGTTTTTCATTACCGCTAATGGGAGAGCACAAGTCCCTGAAATTTAAGGCTGTGCTAAAACCTGATTCCTGTCAGGGACTGCTAAGTTACTGACAGCTGCAATAATGATCTTGGATCATACATAGGGAAACCACAGCAATGTGCCGCAGAGAAATGATGAGGCGATGCTCTGTTGCTCACAATTAAATTATGTTTTACTTTCTATTAACTGAAAGTAGCCACTATGAGTCTGAGACTGTCTGACTCTGCCAGAGGCTGTCAGCCTGGAGGTAGTGGAATAATTTGTGAATGCTGGCATGAGAACAAAATATATGCAGCACATGTGATCCTGGTGTTTTCCAAGGATAGCAGTGGATTCGCTGAGAAGCTCACGCAGTTTTACTGAGAGAACATTATTCTCTAGAAAAAGGATCAGGAGCTCTGTTTCCTCTAATTCAAACAGATTATATGAAACATTGAGCACAAGTGGCTCACACTACATGTATATAGTTACCTATTTTAATCAGGTCTAGTATTTGAATTGCATGTAATTTTTCTCCATAGCAGATGTACTGTAACTGTATAGTATAGTATGGTATGATCTCATGATCTCAAGCTCCAGGGATGACATAGAGCTCTGTCTTTTTTTTTTTAGCTTGTAATCTAATCATGATCAACCATCTTACTGATCCAAGGTCATTCTCAAAATTCATGTGTTTCTCCTCTGATGCATTACACTGTCATGGCGTTTGAGAGAATTTTGATTAATCTCAAATCTGACATTCAATCTTACTATTTTACATTTAATATTCTTCCAGTGTGTTCGCATTTAGCCATCTGAAAGATGCACCATCGCAGCACGTCCTCCTGTCTCTCTCCGCTCTCACACATGCAGCCCCTCCTTCACACAAAGAGACAGATGGACGGCTGCCAAATCACGCTGTTTGCCAACTTGCCGTTAGCTTATTAACATTGATAACTATTTATATACATGACCCCAAGATGCAGATAAATGTTTCATTGGTGCAGAAGTGGAATTGCAGTGGAGCCTCTCTGCAACATATCAACATTTCGCCACTGCAAGTGTGTGTCTGATTCTACTGCATCAAAGTTTGCTAACTACCCAAAAGTTTGGAGGGAGGGACTTTTCTGCTTATGGGGAAAGTTTAAAATCTCATAGCTGCGAGTCAGCATCCCCACCGGCGCCAGTGCAAATTGGGTTGTCAGTGAAACTGATGATGATCACAATTATTAACACCAGGACAACATTTAAAGTGGTTGTCAAAATTAGCCCTGATGCAGAGCAGGTAACAAGACTGCAGAGTGCAGAGAGCACACAGAGTTTATCCTCTCTTTGCCTTGCCAGAGCAAAGAGCAGATTCAGTGAAATGCTAATCGGTTTGAGGAGGAGGATGCCCAGCAAATCTGCTGTGTCCTCTAAAATGATCTTGGTATCACTTGGTCACGATGATTTGAGTCCGTGAGTTACTGTATGTTGGCAAGTAGACGCCTTAACAAGTCAGGGCAGATTTATGACCCACTGTGACAGAGCGCAGAGGTGTGTACAGCCATCCTGTACAGCTGCAGTTAACTGAGATGGGGATTTATTGGAGCCTGTGCTTCTCAGTAGGTTTGCCTTATACGCACACACACACACACACACACACACACACACACACACATTTCAAGTCCACACCAGGAGGTAGCGTGTCTGTGATTTATGTGGGAAAGATTATTTTTACTTATCTCCTTTATTAATAAATTATCTGTCTGTTTACTAGTTTGCATCCATTTCGTCCAAAGGATGAATTGTGATCACTTTGATGGGCCTGTAAAATTTTTATCTAGTACTATATCAGGTCAAAATATCAATGTGTCTACTAATGCTTTGTTTTATGACCAAATGTCTGCAAAGTTACATTACCATCAGCCTCAGCTATACTTTGCGCTCACTGGTAACTAGCACTGGTGACTGTTACGCAACCTGGGAATGACTTAGCACGAGTCTCCCTATTACAAGTCAGTGTAGCATCAAAATGATTTTGAAGCTGTTATTTTTAGGTAAAATAGCTGCATAAGCTGTTGCTTTAATAGCATGTTAACATTGTCAATGTGAGCGTGTTGGCAGACTCTTCGTTTTGTTTAAAGAATATCTATTGCATTCATATGGAGAGAAAAGAGAGGTGTACCACTGTTATTAGTTATATTACATATCAGTTTAGGTGTCTTTTAAGCTCAAATATTTGGATATTTATACAAGTGGAACCTTTTTTAATCTCAGTGTTAATATTCAAATAGATTACTGCAGCTTTAAGGCACAATTTAGGCCCATTACACAACAGCTAGATTAATTTAGAGACAGTCTTGTAGATCTCCTATGCAGCACTGGTGCAGTTCAGGTCTATTTCCTCACTGGGGATGCACTTTTTGTGCTGAGCATCTGGACTACACACAATCTAAAAAGACCCCCATGTCTTTCATGTGACTGAAGGCCGTCTTTTTTTCCATTTTTAACATTGACATTTCCTGTGATTTCACAGAGCAACCCAGTAGATCTAAGGAGTAGGGGGTGGGGGGTGGCAGACACTAGGTAGAGCACAGAGTCACAGCGACCAGCTTCAAATTGCTCTGTAAAAAGATCTTCATCTCATTATTTAATGTACTGCCTGTGCAATATGAGCAGCTTCTATTTTGCAACACAATTACAATGTTGCCCCACAGAAACACACTTGTATAAAGTATAAAATCCAGATGATTGAATGAATGAATCCAAATAAATTAGCGCACTGTGGTAGTAATGAACAGAGGAGCAAAGTAGTTAGACTGAGACTGATGTAAGACAGGAGTCAACACTGTGTGGGACAGTCTAGCAACAGTGCTTAAGTGAGAGACAGAAGGCACAAACAAGTCTGAAACATTGCTGTGCACCAATGAATCTGCTTTCACAGATTGCAAGCCTTTCCCACCCACCTCCTGAAAGCACATTCACAATGTACACAGTAGCAACAACACAGATGGTTTTGTCCCAGCGAGGCAGCACAGAGCAGTTAATCTAAATAAGAACACGACATCAAAACAAACAGACTGCCTCCAGGAATCCACTTCAGTCTATCATGTGACATTTCACACTGCTTAAATGCCAAACGCACGCTTTGGCGGTCTGAGGTGACATTGTCTTGTAACCTCAGAGACACGTAAATTACAAGGCGCAGCACCGTACAGTACAGAGAGCAAATTTGGTTTGCAGTACTCTCGCAGATATGTTGGCCCTGGTCAGACAGGCGTGTAATTGTCACACAGCCTCACAAGTGCAGAGAGACTGTGCAGCCAAATCAGCACTTTTTAAATTGGCACAAGAAGACGAGGAGGATAACACCCACTAACCCATTAGGTCTAATTGTTTTTTCACACTGAAGAAGGACATTGGCTAATCATAATATTTCTAAATCTTTCCTTGAGACCATGACATAACAAGCTTGTAGTTATCTTGAGTTAACAAAATTATAATTTATAACAACACACTTGTTTTAGGAACTGAATTCAATGTATGAATGTGTTTGTGTGATCTCCAGTCGTCAGAGCAAATCAGTGTTTTTTACACTGAGATTTCAAGAATTACTTTATAATAGCAAGAATACAAAACCTGATAAATAATCACATGCATGTCCTCTCTGGCCTGAGGGATTAGGTCAGATCCATTGCTCCGTAACAGGAATCTGTAGTCATGTAACATCTGTTTCTCAGACACTGTGTGGTGCTAGGTTTCACTAAATGGAAACTCAGGATGATGCATCTTCACATAATGTTCCAAAAGGTGATTTGCCGTATGTAGGAGCTATAAAACAAAATCAAACTTTGAACATAAACTTGATATCCCAAACACAGCTGGACAGATTCTTGAGTCCAAGTCTGCATAGTTGAACTAATTATGCATTTTGGCACTGTGTCTCGGCTTTTAAAATCTTAACCGACTGTCCAGACAGAGACAGTATAGTGTTATAACACACAATATTTCAAACTCAAAAGGGCTGTCTCAGACACTACTACCCCAATTTTGGCAGAGTTTAAGAGAAGTCACATTACTCTGTGTTCTGAGGTTAAAACCTACACATTTATTAACTTGATGAGGGTGCTAAGGTCAAATGTCAAACTAGGACAGACTCAGAACTTCAGACTGAGCCAAGAATTGACTGGAGATATACTGTACAGCTACTGGAAATGTACACAACAACACCTGTGCAATCTAATTTCAAGTATAAGTATTTTGCTGAAACAGCTGCTGCTGTGTCAGAAACAGTGCAGATTAGACAGGAGAGATGAACCAAAACAGCAAAGTTGTGAGCTGAAAGAGGCTAAAATGCCCTGTAGAGGGGAAGTAGAAGTGCAGATTTAAACTCTAATTCTCTGCAGGTTCATTCCTATGAGCAATTCCTTTCACATTACACATAGTCATTTGAACCTTTTTAACAGAAAAATGTTGGTTGGTGCAACTACAAACTGCAACACAGAAAATACCATATAGTTGCTTTAACACCTCTCTTATAATGTCAGCATAAGCTGCATAAGTTGAAGCCTTTAGCCTGATGAGGCTACTTTGTAGTAAGGATGATATTTCAATCAGTGGTTTGTGATGGAAGATTTTATGCCTGTCCTGGTGTATCCTGAGGGAAGAGCAGACTGTCATGTCGCTGCAGCACAGCTCTGTAGAGCCACGGGTTCAGCAGGATTTCATCTTCTTTTAACTCCACCTACCACTGACATTTCTCCTCATTTTGCGAGTTGTGGACTGCATTGAGGTTACATCAGGCCGCATTTAAGGGAAAAAATGCATGAGGGTCTGTCTTCTGCTGTTTGTTAAACTGTCCTATTTGCCTCGTCTGCCATTGTGACTTCTCTGAGTGGGTGGATACGAGTGTGGTGGAGCAAGAAGTTGCAGTGGCTGCTAGGGGCAAGAGCAGGCAGGACTGAGTCTACATCCCCAGGAATAAATAGCCCAGATCACAATCCAAACCTGCGGCGGTATTTTTATGTGGAAAACTGCCCAACAACTAACTGCCCTATCTGATTTGTCCCACTCATCTCATTCTCAACAAGTTAAAAGCCATCACTAAGTACACTCGATTTTCAGACAAGTATTCTCCCTGCTGGCACTTCAAAACTGACAAAGTATTTCTCCAAAATGTCATTGCAGCAACTTACAATGAGCCGTGCAGGCCCACAGACGGCTACAGAGAGCTGTCCTAATTGGCAGTCATCAGATATCAATCAGCCTTGGGGGTTGTAAATAACTTTTTGATATTAATAGAAATTCTGTTTACAGAGCAGACTCTTCTGCCCTCTTTAATGAGAATGCAAACAGTAAAGCTGTGTCTGAATATGTAGGTCAGAGCAACACAACCAAGATTTGGATACTGACAAAAACAAACTCTTCAAACCAACGTGTTCAAACCAACGTGTCAACAGGAAAACAAACAACAAAAAAAAAAACTGTACTCAGGCACAGTGGTGCTTTGAACTAAATGCTAACGTCAACATGTTAACATGCTCACAAAGACATATTGATGTTTATCTGTGAGAAGAACTAGATACTGGACTCAAAGATGTGTGGACATTGCTTGCGAAGCACAAAAGCTAACAAAGTTTTCTAGCTCCCGGATTTGCTTCTTTGTTATTTAGCTTTGCACTGAACATGAATTAGCGTTTCACATGCTCTCACACCAGTAGGATAATGTCATGCAGAGACTCAAAAATAAATAGAAAAAATAAATAAAACATTGCAATACCATGAATGGCCAATGGGGTAAACTGGTAGCAATTTGTTGATCTGCCTTTACATTAATATGCTTAGCAGTAATGTTGACTCATATCTAACATTTGCTTTTACCACTAAACACAAGCAGCAAACAAACAGCTGAGATGTTGTTCTTTTTGCAGTATTAGAAAAACTGTAAACTAGTACTGCGAGTGAGGAGTCTCCAAGTCAGTAGGTTTAGAGTGGTTAGAGTGAGAGTGTGGTGAGGTCACGGTCAAGAATGAAGCTGTATATCACTTTATAGGTCACAAATTAGAAGTCCTGAAAGTTACTGTATATCTACAATTTTACGACAACTATCACCTCTATCTGTCGAGTGACATCTTGATGTGATTTGATCAAAAGTCCAAAGAGCAGCTATGAGTGGGCCTTGTGATGACAATGTTTTCATTGGTTGCTATGCACCTTTGTATGTATTATGTTTTCTGCAGTATTCCTGAAACGCCCCAAGTGCAGCACTAATGGCCAGTGAACCTGGTTGAAACACTGGGTGAACAAGAGCCTCATGTGGCCAAAGCCTCACTTTCATTCTTCAAAGCGATATTGTGGAGCCACATCAATGGGAGCAAAGTGTCACTGTTGATTTGAAGCCTCTGCCACAGCAGAGTCAGAGGCGGGAAGTGTTTGGGAGGAGTGTCCAGAGCGCTCAGGGGGGATGCCGCTCTGATAAAGAGCTGTGTGGGGAGGCCCCCAAATCCCTTTTATATCACCGTCTCACACAACATGCAGAAAAAGTAGCACAGAAGCTGGAGGGATGGAGGGAATGGAGATCAAAGCGAGATGGAGATTCAGACAGAAATACATGCAAGGAAATGAAAAACACAAATACTGTTGAGAGAATCTCACCCCCCCCCCCCCCCAAGCAGCTGAGTCAGTTTATATGATCTGCTTGTCGGGGGAAGACTGCGCTGCTGCATGACAAGTGGAGCACAAAGGATTTCAACCTGCCACAAACATGTATACAAACACAGCTGCTGTGGTTTCCCACCCACCCCCCTTGTGACTGGGTGAGCTGAGTGCACGGACTCCCTGAGAGCTCTGCATTTGTGCTATATGTGAGAGCAGACGGTGGAAGAGCCAGTGAAGCTCTCCTGACAGCTCGGAAGTAAATAAAGTTCCGACAGGTTTTCTGCTCACATAGATCCAATTCTTGCTGTACAGCCATACTCAACCATCAGTTTTCCTTATCACTCCCTTCACCCCAGTTCCGGGGGTATCACAGTGTATGTATGTGTGTCTTTTTGTGTTGAGGGCAAGGTCAGAGATAGACAGCTGCTGTCAACTCAAATTATTACCTGGTGTGTTGTTATTTGCTCGTTCATCCTTTCACACTCACTCCCTCACTGTATGCTGTGGGTCATCTCTAGCTGCTGGGGTGGAGTAGGGGGGTTAGTTTTGGAGCCATCAGGCATGCAGTGCACCGCACCACTGGCCCTCGGGATACCCTGCGAGGGACACTTGCTCTTTTCTGACCTATCGCACAGCAAATGTTAAACGAGGGGGAGCAGACGGGGCTTCTCATTGACATTCCTATCGGTTTGAATGGAAATGTGGCAAAAAAGACTGCACCCATGGGTGCTGTCCTATAGCCAGGCATGAGTGTGCCGTTCCAAATGGCAGGCGAGTCAGATGTCGCCCCCATTGCCAAGGTCCCTCACAGCCAAAATGTAACACATGACTGGAAAAAAAAACAAAAATGTTAATCTGTTCTTCTGTATGTAAGCCAGAGGAAAGAAAGCAGCCTGGAGGGATGGCAGCCCCACTCCTTTTGACACCCAGACTGTCAGTAATGATATGATCATTTAGCAGTAGCCACATTAATATTAACCATTCTCCATCATATTTGTCTTGAATGTGGCTTCATCAGGTCATGAAGTTCCAAATTCAATCATTATTTAGACTCTCATTCCTACTAAAAAGATCTGTCTTAATGGTGTGAGCTGATTACTGTGCGTTCTTGGAGTTTCTTTTATATGTATAAGGCTTCATGTGAGCTTGGCTACATGGAAAAATACATGCTTTTCAACAAGTATTCAGAGGACACCATGCCTGCAACCAAATGGATGCACAGGTCAGGGAAATCAGTGAATGCTGCATAGATCACCCACCTATGGTCGACACCACAGTTCCAACAAAATAAAAAGCCCCTGTAAAATCCCATCGTGGCCTCAGAGCATCAGCCCGGATCCCGGCGGCGATGGCAGCCTCGTACTCCCGCAGGAAGGAGTTGAGGTCCTGCAGGCTGATGTTGAAGGTCTCACTGAAGTTGAGGAGCGTCCCGTTCCAGCGGCCGTGAGCCCGCAGCTCCGAGGGCCTCTCTATGGCCGAGAAGACCGCAGCGCCGCACAGCAGGTACAGTATGATGAGGACGGCGAGCAGCGCGAAGCGGCCGTTGTCCTCGTTGAGGTGCAGGGAGCGGCAGCC
This sequence comes from Lates calcarifer, assembly GCF_001640805.2. Lineage (NCBI taxonomy): Eukaryota > Metazoa > Chordata > Actinopteri > Centropomidae > Lates > Lates calcarifer. The sequence goes on along the minus strand of NC_066848.1, from coordinate 5,218,964 downwards.
TTGCAGTCGCTGGCCAGGCATCATCCAAATTTCAGCACCACTCGCGCGTCGGACAGCGACAAGCTCCACATCAGAGACGGCATTCACTCGACTGCAGGTGTCCTCTGGAAATCACTGTCCTGCTGTCTCACTGCACTTCTATAGGCAACATTTCCCCTAGTAAGCCCACCACGTTGTCTCATTGTAGTTGTGAAGTGAAATTATCTGTGGCTGAAAGGCGGAAAAACGCTCCACTTGTGGATATAAGTCTGTAGGTCCACGGAAGAGTTCATGAGAAAAGCAGCCCGCGCACAGTTTCATGATCGATACATTTTCTCTTACAGTTGTGGCAATGCAGTTGGCGTGAAGTGAACTGCAGCTTAAATCCAACAGGACGCGCGTCTTTGTGCAAATGCAAGCAGTAGTAGTAGTATCCTCCGGGTCTCCTGCACCAAAATGTTTCTCCACTACAGACGGTGACGCTCGAAATCCTGCAACTTACAGCTTCATGAGTCGCAGAAAAAAAACGCTCCCGACCTCAGATAAAGTCATTTATCCTTCAGCCTTGCTTGTTCTGGGAAAGTGCGGAGCTGTAGTCTTTATGTGGACGTTGCATCCCATCAGTGCATATGCTGACATTCAACTCTTCGTTATGGATCAGGACAGCAGAGTAAATGAGACATTAAGATTGCACAGTTGGGAAAGGAGTATCCCCCGTGCCTCCTTAGTTGAGGTAGTCCTCAGAAAACAGCAGATTTACATTTTCACTTGAGTGCAGCCGTGTTACTGTGTGTCATGCGCACTGGGGATACTCTACTCGCTGGAAACTGTTACTCACTTTCTGCACCATGCGGCACGAATGCAGAAACAAAGGCACACTCCTGAGCTATAAGCTTTGATTAAAAAAGTTTCTTTAAGCTTCAACATGGAGTCAAGAACATAATGAAAATGACGCTGGTCGAACATTAACAAACAGTTAGTGGCGCGGATGAGATCCTATTCTAAAAAAAAATAAAAATAAAAAATAGCAGTTTAAAAAACAAATACGCCATTCACTAAAGTATTATCGGCAAATTATACTGAAAATACTAAAAGTCCTCATGCTGCAGAATGGATCCTGCTGGGTTCATATAATGGATGATCATTGCATAAAACTGTAAGACATAATGTAGCTTGCAGGTGGAGCTAATTTGAACTACTTTATATAATAATGGGCAATTGAAGTAATCTATAGCAATGCGTTCTATCTTTGGCTGCGAGTATTATCATTTCAGTTGATTACACGATTCATTAATTAACTGGTTAGTTTAGTAAATGACGAAAATAAATGCCTATTGCAGACCGAAAGGTATTCACTTTACAGTTATGGGGAAACAGCGAATCTTACTTCGCTGAAATGTTCAAAAGTATTAGAGTAAAATGCACTTTCATTACTTACCACCACTGATCTGTCCTGAGTATTTCTCTGTGTGCTTGTTGCACATGTAATGTGTCATTAAGAAAATGGTTGAAGGCAGATAGACATGATCTCACCCTGCTGCCCCCATTACACTTAATTCAAATGACTAACGACCCACTCTGCATGCTTTTAAGACCAAAGAGAGGACTTATGGGTGAGATGGAGAGTTTTGCAATGCACTGATACTTTTTGGTGAGCAGCTCGGTTGCGCATGTGCCAAAATCTACATTAGCTAAAGACAACAGGGGCTGGTCACGGTTACAGCAGGTCAAGACTTCCTATTGACAATTTTCGGAACAATAGGTTATGGATGAGTGAGCTTTTACAAGGCACAAAACAAGGCTCAAATTACCGTTCAGAGAGGGAGGTAAAAGAGCAAGAGCGATATCCTTTTGGGCCGGTGGATACACAGTGGAGATTCTAACAAAATCAATGACAACCTGGAGCTGCTGATCCATGAAAATACCCCTGAAAACATCGACCGATGCTTTAAAAAGACACCCTATCTAACTAAAGTGAAAGTTGTGGCTATTCTCACAAATAAACTGTCACTCAGAGCTCAGAGGTGATGTTATAGTTGATATAGAATAAAGAAATTCTGTTCTGTTAGAATACATTCAAATTCTGTTACAGAAATGCCTAATCACGAGTGAGCCTTTAAGGGAGAAGATATCATAAGATATTATTAGATTTTTCAGAGCCCAAAACTGTGTTCACATTGTGACAGGGAGTAGATGTTTTTCTAATGAGAGGACAGTACTGGGGTTGCATAAGATGGCTGTATTGATTATGCTTTCTAATCTAGTTAATTGGCTTACAAATATCAAGGCAGACTGCAGAACAAGGACATACTCAGCACAGCTGCACACTGAATGTCCTTGTCAATTCTAATTATTACCTCAAAATATAAGAAAGCACAGGGCAGAGATGTAATAGCAGAAGACATCAATGAAAGTTTGTGTCTGTTGTATTAACAGGGGGTCTATTCATTTATTTAATTATATCACAAGCTCTCTGTGGTTTAAAATATGCTTGCACACTGTGTCTGAATGCAGACGACTTACAGAAAATGAAGCAAAAGTAGAATACAGTCTACCAGAGGCAACATACAGCAGCATCAGTGATGATGATGATGATTGACAGCTCAAGGAAAATACTGATCAGTTGAAACGAAGTGAAATACAATATGTTCCCCCTTTTCTGTCATTATTACTCTCCACCCACTAATTTCTAGGGTCATGTTGGGCAGCAGACTATCCCAGCATGCATTGGGTGGAAGGCAGGGAAGTCATTACAGGCTTTCAGACATACAGAACAGACTCTCATTCATACCTCCAGGCAATTTAGAGTCTCCAGTCCACCTGACTGTGGGAGGAAACTAGCACAGCTGAAACAAAAACTAATCTAGGGTCCATTTGATTTCAGGCAATAATATCAACCACTGAGACACTCTGCAGCATTCTAAACACCAATATATCATAGTTCAGATGATAATGTGTTATTTTAACCTCCCCTAGTTAGTATTAATACACAGTATACACAGCTGCAGTGAAGTGAATCAGACCAAGTGAAGTAGCTGTAGCTGTAAAAAAGTGAATTACATTCAGCAGGGGTGTGTTTTATTGAATGAGTGAAACTGAAATTTTGTTCGTGAGATGGGTCATTTCTTCTTTTAAATGTCACATAGTCCATCTTTAGAGCTGTCAGCACTGAAAAATTTCTTGGCAGGAAAAAAATGCCATTTTCCCCTTTTAATGATAGGCAATGCAGCAGCCATTTTATAGTAGCGCAGGTTAAGTGTTAAATAGTAAATGCACTGTAGCTGTAGCTCCCTACACACCTTAACTGGCCTATTACAGGAGATACAGAGGGCGTGAGGGAAAGACAGCGGAGAGACAATCCTTCAGAGTGCGGGAATAAGGGCTCCTGCAGTGAATAAAGATGAGGAGACAAGAGAGGACACACATCCACTTACAGTGAGAGATGAAATGGGGAGGGAAGAGAGTGAGGGATTTCCTCTCACCCTGCTGCGCGAGAGCTGCTCCCAATGATTGAGAACATATGGTGAAAATCAATCATTTTGTCATTCTCAAAACACACCACACCGGGCCCTTTATTGGGTAAATGTGATCTGATACATTCCATAAGTTCTAGCATGTAATGTTGAAGTGAGTGGTGAAGAGCCGCACACACATGATAGTGCTGAGAGGAGTGAGGGTTTAGGATGTATTGATCTAGATCTGGCTTGACACGGCCAATTTGCCCAACACAGTCCCTTGAGATTTGAGAAGAACCCTTCAGAAACCTAATTTGTCATGAGGGCTTTAGAGCGAATGACATAACATAGCAACACCTGCACTCTGTGTCAAAGGTCAGTGCAGTCAACTTTGTGTCCATAATTGCTTTGTCTCACAGAAATAATTCAAATGAAGCGCATAAAACAAGCTGAGAAAGTGGAAATCCCATCTTCACCTAGTAGCTCTGTCCATAGTGCTGATCTCATTATACTGTGCTGAAATGTTGTTTTTCTGTATCTACAGTTTTAGAAGTACAACTTTGTCTGTTAATAAGAAATTTATGTGTATAAGTCAAAGCTATATGCAAAATTTAAGCTGGATGTAACTTTTGCCAGTCTCCCATTATGAATCAGAGGCTTTCTTTTTGAATAAACTCCTGCTGTAATCTCTGACACAAGCCCTGACAAAAGTGCAAGTCAATCAGTACGTCTGTTGCACAGCTTTAATCCAGTCCTTTTGTGCTTGTGTGATTTGTGTGTGTGTGTGTGTGTGTGTGTCTCTGTGTGCATTTGCTTTAAATGAAAACCATTTCCCGACTCTTCCTGCCCAGAAGGATTTGCCATCAAGAATCCAATTAGATTTACAGTCCAACAACAATAGTTCTCTGAGAAAATCCTGCAAGGTAAATTATTTGGGGTGGGGAGGTACTGCAGGTTTAAGGTGGTTCATTCAGTTGTGGAACCTGCATTTCATTTTGCTAAGAAATATATCCACCCAGCTACTCAGCCTCTCAGCAGTGGATTGAAGTGAACCCTGTCCAGCAATATATTATTTTCCACTCTACAGGTTTCTTTTTGAAAATGTGAAGCTGTTTTGGTTGTGATACCTCAGTGGAAGGATACCCCAAGATCTTAAGAATAACTTTGCATTCAGGACATTCTGTCTGCCCTTTTGTCCCATGGTTGTGAACAGGATTCTGACTGTCTCACCTTTTCCTACCTTATGTCCACATCCATCCCCTAGCCTTTCCATCAATATCTGAGTTTAGTTCCACTTAATTTCTTTATGCAACACATACATTTTAGTCGTTCTTCAGAGTGAGACCAGCTTTTTGTATGTCCTCTAAACCATAGCCTTTCAAGAGGATCCTCTCATGTACCGCATATTTCTCACAGTGAGACACTCGTGAGTCCAGTCCAGTCAAAACCTGGAGGAGGTCCACTCTAAGAGCTCTAGATGGTTATGGTTTGCTGCAGTTCTCCTGCGTTATTATACCTTTTAAATCCACTCACCTTTTCAGCAGCTCGCGGCGTTCAAGGGCAGCCAGAGGAATGGAATTACAAACTAACACATCATAACTTTCCGACAAACTAAATGGCATGAGGAGGAGGGAGGCAGACTTTAAAGCGTCTCAGGAGTATTTTCAGCTAACATGCTGCCAGTTCTTTTAAAGTCATAATCTTTTTATCAAACACCACTTCAGACTGGAGAGATAATTTGCACAAGGCGTGCCTGACAGTGGATAAGCCTGCTTTGGATGCTTATCTTCCTAAAACATGCTCATGTTAGTGTCAGCTGCAGTCTAGTGCTGCAGCACTGTTGAGCTTTTATATTCGACACATGAATCATCATGTTCAACTTTGCAGTTTGTGTCTATGAATTTAGTAAAACTAATTATAATAAGCAAATGCTTCACAAAGCACCATAGGACACTGTAGTGTTTTTCTCTTCAGAATGTCTTTACTCTTTAGAGACCACAAAAGACAGACGCCAAACCTATACAAACCAGCAGTAGACTGAGATGTAGTGAGGGTCTGTTAATTACTGGGAAAAGGCTGATTGGACAGCTTTATATCCCAGAGGCTGCATCCCTGGTTGCTGCGAATCCCTTGAAGCAGCAAATGTCATGGTCTAGTAGTTTTGCCATAAACCCAGGGCTCTGCGATAAATCCAGTATCTCAGAAAAGTGTCACTTTATATGTTGTACGTTTATTGACCCTCAAATGGCAGTTCTCAACATCCTCAATGCCAGAAAGAAAAGACATGACATATGGATACAGCAATAACATGTAAGACTACTCCTATTTATTATAAGATGTTGAGGCATGAACTAGAAAAAAACTAATCACCTCATCATGATATAGATTCCTGTGTAGGTTGTGTAGGTGAGTTCCTCTCAGGTGTAATCATTTTTGTTCAGCTGAGGCTTTGAACTGCACAGTGAGTTCATTTATCATGGTGACAGGTACCTATAGGTTTTCCCTCTCTCCATAGGCTCTATCTTTCTGTTTAACCACTTTCACTTTGTTCACAAACTTTTTTACATTTAAATTTTCACAGATGATAGCACCGGAGCGTGATACACACAAGATGCTGTGCACATGCCTGCATATGAGGAAACACAAAGACATACATACCATTTTAGTATGGATGGATATCTACAGCCTGATGGGCTATAAAATACCAAGGGCATCATTTCCTCTGGAGATGGGAGGATATCTCCCCCTCACTTATCAAAATTCTGTTGTTGTTACCGTCACTTTTGAAGTTTCAAGTTGAACACATTTCCAGTGGGTGTTGGGCTCCATCAGTGCTGTTCCTTGTCACCTTTTCTGTTTCTGATTTTCATAGATAGAATCTCAAGGCACAGTGAGAGGAGGAGAGTGCCCGGTTTAGGGACCTCAGTATCACTTACCTGCTGTTGTGTGTAGACAATGTGGTTCTCTTGGCTTCATCAGTCCGTGACCTTCTGCACACACTGGAGCCGTTTGCTGAATGTGAGGTAGTCAGGATGAGGGTTAGCACCTCCAAGTTGTGGTCATGGCAGAGGCCAGGGTTCTGTGCAGGGTAAAATGGAGTGTGAAATTGACAGGCAAATTGGTGTAGCACCAGTAGCAATGCAGGCATTTTACTGGACTCAGGGAGGCAAAGCTTGCTACATTCCAGCCCTCACCTGTCATGGTCATGGGCGAAAAAATAAACGAATACAAGCAAACAAAATGATTCTTCTCCATAGGGAGGCTGGGTTCACCTTTACAGATAGGGTTAGGAGTTCAGACATCTGGAGTAAAGGTGCTGCTCCTTCTCATCTAAAGGAGCCGGTAGAGGTGCTTCGGGTATCTGATCTGGATGCATCCTGGGAGCCTTCCTCTGGAGGTTTTCAGGGCATGTTTAACTGATAGAAGACCTTGGGGGATATGCTGGAAAGATTACATATCTCATTTGGCTTGCAAATGCCTCAGGATCCCCCAGGAGGAACTGGAAAACATTGATGAGCAGAGGGATGTCTGGACTACCTCATTTAGCCTTCTACCACCTCAACCTGGCCCTGGATTAGCTGCAGAAAATGGATGGATGTTTACATTGCATGCTTCTTAGTGTCCTCCCACCTCCTGAAACCAAACCTACACACTTGTAAAATACAAACACTTTTAATTGGGATTTACTCCTCCAGGCATTTTTTTAATCTGTGGTATAAAAGGATAGGAGGAAAAGGAGGTAAACAGGCAATCTAAACATCTTAGTTGCAGTCACTGCCCTAACAACCTTATAATAATAAAGACACCTAAGAACCTAATCCCTTTAAAAACAGTTAAATAAAAAAATGCTGAAACCATGCCTACATGCCAAAGAAAAGCAGCTAGGAAAGATAAAGTAATTCCTCTTCTTCTTTTATTACAAACTGGATGTTCAGCAGGTGTTGAGAGGTGTTAATGGAATTATACAGCATGTTGTGTTGTTGTAGAGCAGAGACTAAGAAGAGGAAAAGTCTGGTTGCAGTAAATAATAAGTGAATTGATAAGGTGTGCTGCGTTCTTAGCAAACATCTTAGTCAGCAGATTGTGAAAGCTCAGCACAGACCCACAATGCTGTTTATAAGAAATGGTTGCGAAACCTCTCTTTCAGACAGTGGGATGATTTTATTAAACTCTGTGTCAATGTTTCCCTCATAGAGATGCTAAGGATGCAGCCTCCTACAGGTCATGGCCCAGTGATGTGTGAAAACCTTGCACCCACACATATCAAAATAACTGTCTCCTCCACTGTTATATACCAGTGAGACATGAAATGATCTCCAGGCTTGTGTTGCTATAGGATAAATAATAGCATTTACCAAGTCAGTGAATATACAGAAAATGCTGATCCAATTCTCATGTTGCATTCAGATAATGTTAATGCTGATAGGCTGCTAAAAGAGTGCGTGAATGAAAGAAGCATAAGCACATTGATGCTCAGCTTTTACATCCTTATCCTTCTCTGCGGATACCATGACTACTGGTGAATAGTAATGAGACGTTTAGTAACATTAGTGATATGATTATTTATGGTATGGTCTCATATGACAGGAAAAAATATCTGCACTCCTCAGACAGAAAAAGAATCAAATTATTACATGTGAATAAATGTGACCAAAAATTAATGTTATTGGTTATAAGAAAATTATTGATACAACTTCTAAACTGGAAGAGCCTCTCCCAGAGCCTGGATTCAAGAGCACAAAACAAACTCTTTCACATTTCTTTATTTTGACCCCTAAAACCATGAGCAATGCATTAAATTGAGATCTTCATCAAGTGTTCATCCCACTGTTCATTCAATCAAACAGACTGATACCTATAAAATATTGTCAAACATGGACTGGGTGTGTGAGCCTGTACTCACAGAGCAAAACAGTGCTTTTCTGCAGCCAGGTGAGTGAGGAGGTTATCATGATGACACAGACACTAGCATACAAAATGCACAGGTGTCATCTGATGTGAACACAGAACAAATGGGAAATTTATGTTCGCTCCGAGGCAGAAAGTTGAGATTATGGCACAGCTGACTGATGCCGCGTTCGCCCCTTTAGGACATGATCAGATTACTGCGCCTTTCTTCTGTAATGGCTTCTATGTCTCAGCCCCACCTCCAGGAGCTTCAAGGGGGAGGGATCACGGTTATCAGCAGTGCTGCTTTTATCCTGTGCCACAAAGCAACATTTTATTACCAAGGTGATGAGGGAGCAAATAGATAACCCTTTGTCCCATTACCTAAAAGAAACATCCCCAGCCTGTGCATTGTGGGGCCAGACTTGCAACTGTTCTCTCAGCTGGACTCCTCATTCAAGGCCTCACATGACAATGATGTCACAGTAAAGACACACTGGAGACATTTTAATAGGCAAGAGCGATGTTTGTCTAATCACATTGTCAGCAACAGATGAGCCTCTATCTGTGGTGGCAGACGCCTTGTAGTATTCCAAAAACATGAAAGTGTGTCTAATTGGACACATATTCATGTCAGTGTAGAGGCTAATTGGAACTTGCTTGATGGGATTCATGATAATAAGTGACAAGTTTCAGCTCACCAGTTATTATTCACATTGCTTCCTCCTGTTTGATATTCATACACAGCCTATTATGTCTGCATAATATAGTTGTAAAATGTCTTAATTGTTAGGATTTTTTTTTTTTAATTCAGCTAATTATGCAATTAAGTTTTATAATTCATTTACATGAACGTACAACAGGTAGTGACTGGTGTATCTGTTCACAGCACAGCCAAATAATCCTGCGTTGTTTTTAAAGAAGTTAAAAAACAGTAATGCTGGATTAAATGCATTAATTGCTTCCCATGATCCCTCCCAAGCATAGGTAAGTCTTTTCAGTCCATTACACGAATGGCAGACTCTGCCTCTATCCATCCATCCATTAGCTATACTGCTTATCCTTGAGGGGTCGTGGCAGGGCAACAGCCAATCTAAGCTGATGCTGGGTGAGAGGCAGGGTACACCCGATAGGTCAGCAGCAAAACACTAATGATGTAATATTAATTGATTAAGTGATTAATGGCTATTGTTGGAAAAATTGCTGATCATAAACAGTATCAAAAATTAAAATGCACCTGGTAAATAGGAAAGGAAAATAGTGAATACTGTATTTTTTGGTGATCTAAAAGTGTTTTGCTTTTTCACTCAGGTGAAACTAAAATCAGCTACTTTAATCAGTTACTTTATTTTAAAATACAGAGTGTAAATAGCAGTCAGGTTGCTTTAACCTCCAAATTACCAGAAAATAAAAATACTGAGGATATGACTTCAGTTCCCTCAGTGGTTGCTACAAGTCTAAATACAATGCAGAATGTATAAGCGCAAAATGTGTCTCATGCAATATTGTAGTGTACTAGTGTAGTGATTTACTTTTCAGTATTTCTGTCTTTCCATGTCAAAAAGGTGGATGTAAGCATTACTAAGCTTTGTAGATGAGATAAGACTTGGAAGAATGTTCTGGTTCATGCTCTAGGGTGTTTGTGCCATCTGGATATGCCAATCGCTCTGGCCTCAGAGAGGGATGGGAATCCAACTGGTCAGGAGATAATAACAGTAAGAATAGCCTTCTGGGAGGATTATCTCTGCTGTATGAAAGATGTTCATCCAGGTGTATCCTCCTCTTCTCAAACTGCTGAATCTTTTAACATCTGGGGTCTTTGTAATGAACATCAGACAAACACAAATAAGGCCAGTCCCCAGGTGGAATCACAGAGAAACCTAAACAATTACCAGTACACATGTATCAGCGTTCTTTTCTCCCCTTAAACTCAAATGTTCAGTTTTTCTTTTTGTTATTTCTTTTGTTATTTCTAAATGTATCTTATTGATACAGGAGCAAAACAGATTGTGGCAGTGGAGTCAATACCTCCAAAGAGCGAGATTGATCTTTTCCTTCTTCCCATAGCAATTATACAGAATGTTATGATATACTGCCTGATGACACAAAAGAAAGAAACTGAAGAAAGCAATTACAGTATGTCCTCAGGAGGAATATGTAGCTGTGAATCCCTAGCTGTGGGGAATGCCTTGTAATGGCTTCACAGTGCAATTTAACTTCTTAACATTCAGTGTTTCATTTCATGACCACAAGAGACTCTGGCTAGTTATACAGTAGCCTGTTCTGTATGCTGAATCACTTCTTTGACATCACTTACAAGGTGAAAAAATGTGTGGTAAGTGATGGAGTGGGAAAACCTATAACTTAAAATCAGAGTGACACATGCAGAGGTCCCTTCTTGGCATGTTTATCAGACCCTACATATATACACATTTTTTTCAAGATTTATTGATAACCTGCACCAGCAGAAAATTAGATTCTGATTTAAGCTGACATAGCCACTTCACTCATGTAGAAATTAATAGAACTGTCTGAGCAAATAAAGCACAGATCTTTCATCTTTTCTCATTCAATAGTGATTCTGAAAAGTCAGTACAATGGCAGCACCCATCATATTAAAAGCACAAATTTATTTGACTTGATTAAATTTGTTCACACAGAAGGTGTTTTAATCTTTGTGTGATTACTTTTTCACAGGTTCTCATATTTAATCTGTCATTTGTCAGTGAATTCCTCACTCATATGGTCATTTTCGGATTTGTAGTCCTTATCGTTCAGTTTAAGTACCCAAGGGAAAGTTTGGGGAAAGAGCGTGGTGATGTTTTATGTGTCATGAGGACAGCCAGTCCTCCAGAATTTGTAATTTACCATCCTGACTTCCAGTTTATGCCCCATTAGACACAACTGCCTGTTGTGACTATCTGCATTGTCCATGTTTTGGTTTTAAAGTAATGATAGTTTAGGTTTATTACATCCTGGATCTTATTTTTGTTGTTTGGTTCACCATTTCTGCTTGTTTTTATACTGTATTAACCAATGATATCTGGGAATACACTGATATCCAAAGTCATCCCACCAGGGAGAACACTTAGACAGGTTGTGGACAAGCCATCACATTTGTTCAGTCCACCATGATCTGCACTAAGGCATCTATAGCATGTTGATCATCTAACAGCATCACAAGTGCCACAGGTCAGGCCTTTCCTGAAACAGAGATTTTCAGTGAGACTTCTGTCTGGTTAAAGAAAAAAAGAGAAAACAGACTGAAGACTGTGGTTCTTACCCTACATTGTGATCTACTTCCAGACCTCTGGTGTAGGCCTTTTTCACTGAAGAAATTTTGAGAACTGCTGTGACTGCTGTAAATAACTAATTAATGACATCTGAATTCCATTTAGTTGCCTCTGTTTCAGGGTCCTGATACTGTTGCATGCTGACTCACTGTCACTGTCACGACTTAACTGGGACTCTTGAAAAGAACAGAGCCATTGTTCATGTTATTAATAACACCTGTTCTTTCCTGTCAAAATATCTGCTGAGACAACAGTTTTGTGCCAAGAACTTTAGGAGGTTAGAGGGGACTTGTGAACAACAATGAACACCTGTTGTTGCAGCAGATGATGCAAATTCAAAAATTAAAAAAAACAAAAAACAAAAAACATAGCTAATATCATATCAGGCTATAAATACACAAAAATGAATTGAGATTTATAGACATACAGTGTGTGTAGTATAGAAGTTGAAGCAAGATATGTGTGTATACAAGATATCTAAAAGTGGACAAAGATGCTTAACCTTGACTATTTCTCTTGTAAGGTGTAGTTTCATCATATCTGCATCCCTAAACACACATATATCCCTAAAGAATTAAGTATGTGCCTCTATAACTGAGCAGTTACTCAGACAGGTGGGTGGCAGTTGGTGAGTTAGTCACCTCTAACAAATACTCTCGTTTTAGTTTTTTTTTAATTGCTGCTGCATGCTGTCAACTTTACGAAGCCTGATACTGCTCCCTCATATATATAAAATAAATGTTAGTGCTGTCTCTTCAGGCATTAATTAATTATCATGAAGTGCTCCAGAGCCGACGACCAGTCCAGTGAGACAGGCACAGCTGCATTGTCTCTCTCTCTCTATCTCTCTCTCTCTCTGTTCTCCTCTTATAACATATGACACAAAGCCTTGCGGTGGGCGTGTGCAGATGCGGGGGTAGCCCCATCTAGTGGATCCGCCCTACATTAAACCACAGCAACAATCCAAATACACCATAGAGATCATTGTTTCACAGAATCACCAGAGTCACAGATTCACCACAGCAAATGACAGTCCACTTTTTTTGTCACAGACACAGGACCTCTGGAGGTTGGGTCGCTTTGAGTTTTGTCTAATATACCATCAGTTGAATATATTTGTATGCATGTATATGTCCTTGAGTATAGTGTGTATACTGCATGTGTATGTACAGTATATTTTTTGTCAGTCACACACAGGTACAGGTCATGAAAACAAGTTTCCCCCAGGGAAAATAATGACTATTTAAATGCAGACCTGTTTACAAAACGTGTATTTCAGCCACTGTTCAAAAACTAGAAATGACCTTTTCATTTTTCGAGGATTTTTCTTTGTACTGACTTTGGCATTTGGTGTCAGCACATCTTCATCACTGCAAGCCTACATGACAAGGTTTGCAAATCATCATGTATCTGTGTTTCGGACCTGTCGTGAGAGTTGATGGCTGCGCTCTTAGCTGAGATATGCTTATCCCCATGCCAGTGACAAATGTGTGCCCAGGAGCTGCTTTTTTAACAGGCTTTTCAAGCTGGCACGGCCTCACCATGACAGGAGGCATGGGCTCAAAACAACCAGATGATGACGCCATGGGAGATGGGAAAGGGGCAAGAGTTGGTGTACCGGCCCTTAGTCATCAATCAGTGTCCAAAATAGTTGTTACATCAACCTCAGCACAAGTCTGACACATTTATGAAGAGAATATGAAGTAATACTTAAGCAACTTTACAATTCTTGTTAAACTAAATAAAGCTGTTACATTGAAATACTGGTGTTTTAAGCCCCTGGCATACACAGACTCACAGCATACAAAATCTGGGCAGGGGGCATATTGTTTTATTAGTGCTCTGCAGGATTTATCACACAACTTAATAAAGGTCAGAACAGTTTTAAGGGAAAATAATAAAGTCACATTAAACATGGTAGTAGCGAAAAAGAGGCTACTTCAGATGACTGTTCCTTGATCGGGAAGAAGATGTGTAGCCAAGATCTGGTCCACACTATGAAGAGGTTTCTGGAAAAGAAGGAGGTGAGCAAGATCCTTGGCATGCAGCATGAAGTCAGGGATGAAGTGTATCAATATTTAATCAGTTTAGCCCTTTCTCTCAGGTGGCAGCAGTCAGTGCTAGTGGAAAAGACCAAGCTGTGTAACATTTGCTTAGTCTTCAGGTCCTCCTGCAAATATGCTTTTAACTGGGCATCAATGAACTCCACAAGGGATTTGTTGTTAGCAGTGAATTTGACATGCACATTACTCCCCTGGTGTTCACATTTACAAGACTTGAGCCTTACTCCTAAGTGAACATGCTGGGTGCTCTCATCCTCAAACCCGCCGTCCACTGAGGTGTTTGTAACCCTGCAGAGAGGTTTAGAAAGAACAGGTAAGTTCAAAACAGAAATGTTGATTTCAATTTAGAACTGACAAGTTTAGCACAGTAGCATTTATAAAGTAATAGTTCTCACAAAACAAGTCATAAAATCAAAATAAATCAGCCAATCATTACCTGGGGCTAGAGATGCTGTTTCCACAAAAATGTTTTTATCCTAAAAATGATAAATACACACAATGCCAGTATGACTATACACTTTTTGGTACACCTAGCTAAAACTAATGTGTGTTTACACTGTTCAGCTTCACTGTCATTTTGAGGGCTGCAGTTTGTGGCACTGGTGGGGTCTCTCTGTTCACAACATGGACTGAAATGAGGAATATCATCTGATATGAGCCAAAGCTCCAGAACAGCTAGTAAATGGAACTTATGGTGGGAATGTGTACTCAGCTGTTGTTTCCAAAGGCCAATAATGACAACTGGGCAAACTCAGTCTGTTGATGAAGATCATGCTGTACAACTGAACAGCTCCCAGACAATGGAAACATCTGTTTCAAAGATAAGGAATGAACTTTGAATGTCAATATAGCGTTTATTCAGGGATATTTGCATAGATTATTTATCTCTTGCTAATATCCGTTGTTTTACAGTATTGCTGTTTCAGCAGTGCAAGTGTGTTTGGGGTGTTTGTCCTAGCTTTATACACGTGAATGAAACAGTTTGTCATAATCTACTTAAGAACTACATGCACTGTACTATTAACTGTAACTGTTTATTACTAGTCCAAAACAAAACTGCCATTCCAGACCTGTAGCAGTCAGTTTCCTGTTTTGACTACAAGTCCTCTCTGCTGTATCCCTCACGGTGAAGCATAAAGTGCAGCAGTGTATAAGGGAGCTCCATCACTTTGCCGTTTACCACCCATCGTTCATACTCATTGTTCCAGGCACCCATCATAGATCAAAAGCCCTGCTGAGTTGTAAGTGTTAGAGCCAAAATGGTGAAAAAATGCAAATCACATATTCATTTCAGTTCATTTTATTGGCTTTGGGGTCCAAAATGGTGTGTCTTATGTTCTCTCTCCAACAGACAGCAAAGTCTGACTCAGAAATGTTTATTTCAGATATTTGCACATGGCCAGATCCCAAAGGAAGGAAAATACCATGTATTTAAACCATGACTCACACCCACAGTGTGATCCATTTCTATCAACTTCTCTGTCTGTCACAGTTTTCATTATATTACCCAAGGACCTTATGACTCATATGAAGAGCAAACATACAGACTTTTTATTTTTAGATATGCACCACCACAGATATTCAGATATATAAACAAGAATACTTTGATCTTTTTGTGATGTATGTGTTACACTGACCTTGTTTTTACTGTGAAAACAAATTCTCACCCACAACACGTGTAAATTATTGTGGCCACAGTATGGGCTTATGTAAAACAAATGCTCCATGTCTCATGAAGACAATATTGTATGTGTTGGGCCTCACATGATGCGCTGCTCATTCACTCTGCATAAAAATATGTTCCTAGATGTTTCACTCACACACTAAAGAGATGGGTGCAATCTGCTTCTTTCTATTTATAGCTTTAATATAGTGAAAACAAAGGGTGCTTATGTGCATTCTGTGAGAGCAGGAACATTCAAATAATCCTTCTAGAATTTTTCTAGTTGGATTTTTTTAAAAGGCTGCTATACCAGAGATCATCTGTTTGTGATGGTATCAGTCAATTCAACAGCATCACACTGATGAAACTGACACTGGTTCAGGTGGCTTCAATTATTACACAGTATTACACAGTTCTTCCCTGTGACATTCACACACAATTCACATTTAGGAATACTGTTTAAGAATTAAGAGAAAGTAATTTCTTTGAGGAAAATAGTACCAGCCATGAAAACGTGACAGTACATTATGTAAGTCTTATCAGTTGTGCTTTCTGGCCCAAAGTAGAATCACAATAACATTTGTTCAAGCAGTGCCCTCTTCTGTCCAAGCAATGGTAGTGTACTATTCTGTAGTACCTTAAACTTTTTTTATTTGTGCAAAGACTGAATGGTGCAAACATTTTTTGTTCTTATGTGGTAAAAGCAAAAAAGACAAAAGCACAGGATATGTATTCTGGAAGGTATTTTTTATTAAGTTTGTAATAATGTTTATAATGTTTATATTTAGTGCATGAGAATGTTTTTTTAAGTTTTCTGTGCATGATAAATAATTGATGATACAAAGACAGATTAGAAAGATAAAAGGATATAGAGAGGAAATAAATATATAAAACTTATATTTCTGACTTTTCTCTAATTTGAGGTTTTTCTTGTGAAATATTGAATGGTTGTATTCTCTTTGTTGAAATTTAGCAGTTGATATCCACAGTAATGCCATAACCTGGGAGCAGGTGTCATGCGAGTACATGTATCTACATTTTAGAGTCTCAAGCAAAAAAGTAAAAAAAATAGTGAAAATAGTGAAGAGAGGATTGTGAAGATCAATTGACTTTGCAGTCAAGATACAAAAACATTTTCATTTTTATGACAAACAGCATCAGAAAAATATGAATGTGAAATAGAATTTGTCTTCAGGATCATCTTATTAAATTTTCCTTAAAAAGTGTTGAACAAATAATACTACTATACCACCATCACGTAAACATTTCAAAACAGGAACTTGCTGTGGCTGCAGCATTGAAAACTATATGTAACACATGTGCAGCTCTCTGCAAAAGAACGTAATAAATTGTAATACGTTCCTGTAACCAGTAAAGTCAACAAGTTTTCCCTGCATAAAGGATGTTATAAAGTGTTATAAAGTGCAACTGCAAACAGTTCAGTGGACCACAACAGTAAATCCAGGAAGAACCGTTAGAACTGCTACCTGAAAAATCACTGGAGTGCTTTACTCCCTCCACAGGTGGCGCTGTAGCCAATTCAATCAAGACTAGCCCTTTAACTCTGACGTTTCAGTATTCCTCCACGTTGGCCGCACATGCGCACAGAGCACGGTCACCTGCTGGGGGATAAGTAGCGAACAAGGAAGTCTGGTACTGAGGACTGGATGTCAGGCTGAACTAAAACAAAATACATCTCCGCCGGATAGTAGTCATCTGCTCATCAGCTCCTAGCTACGTCGGCGTGACAAGATGTTTAAAAAACTGAAGCAGAGGATAAACGAGGAGCAGTCACCGCAAAGGAATGCGCAGTCACCACAGCAGGCCCAGGTTGGTTGTTGTGTTGCTGGGAGCTAACAGGCTAAGCTAACATCTGTTTACACTGCTCAGGCAGCTGGCCAAGAAAGAGAGCTGTCGTTTCGCTGAACTTCTACTTCATGCTTCGAAGTCTGTCTAATACTTAAAAAGTTGTCAACTTTTCTTAACTTGTTTCGTCAGTTGGCCTTTGTGCTTTCTTGTTATGCCATGCTATGTGAGTTAGCTGTCTAATTTAGCTGTCAGCAGCTAGTAAGGTACGTTCAAGAAAACTTGTAAACTGGTAAATCTTGTTGTCCCAGGTAGGAAAAAACAACAACAGGCATCTAATCGTGAACTTCGTTGTAGTTAAAACACGTCAGAAATCTTATAGTCGATGATATGGGCGTGTCTGTGCTATGTTGCTTGTATGGACTTCTTATGGATGTCAGCTGGCGGGTTTATTTGACACATACAAGTCCAGCCAGCGCCAAACTCCTGTTATCGTAGTATGTACGTATGAAATAATAGAAAAACCAATACAAATTTCAAGGTGGGAGTCAAAGTTAATCCCTGGATCTGGACCTACTGTTCAGATTCATCATTTTGCTATAAGATCCAAAATTCACATCAGTGTTCTTTGCCAAACCTCCTCTGTAGTTGGCTCATTGGCTGCCAATTGGCATTTATGACAGACCATTTATAGTTGTATTCAAGTTTCTTCCCAGTGTAAAAAGCTGTTTTACATAGTGCTTGACATGACTTTGCATCCTATTTATAAATGATTTGAGTTACTTGTCATGTGGCTTTACCATTGCACAGAGCAAACTTCAATTTGTTACTTAAAGTTTGTTTGCATTTGCAGCTGATGACACCCATTGTCTCTCTGGGTTCAAAGTTACAGTTGACAAACAGTGGAGTACAGTGACAAGAAAAAAATGTTTAAGCAATGAACAGTATTATAAAGGTCTAAGACTTGAATTGTCAATGTCCTATTACAAAAAGAGAGTATAGTTAGGATTGTGTGTAATCTGGGGAGAGGGATGCAGTTTATATATTTACTGTTGTTATTTTAACAGATGGGCCCTGGTGACCGGCGCAGCAGCCAAACCCCCCCATTTCATCATGATGGTTCACCCTCTCCCAGTGACAGAGAGGTGAGCATGGTGTTTGTCTGAGTTAATAAATGATTAATATCTTTAAACTCAAGCTGCAGCCTGCAGAGATGTTATGTCTTTCCCCTGGCTTCTGTTCAGAGTAGTGTTTCTGTCGTTTTGCAAATATCTGTCATGTTTTTGTTACGCTTTATTTCCTCTCAATAACAACTTTTGATTGCTGTGCCAAGTGAGGGTAAATCAATGACCAAGAAGCGCTTTCAGTTTTCAAAGACTGCAGGCGATTGATAATTTCACTACTCATCCTCTACTCTTTGTCCCCTACTGATCACAGTGTGTTAATATAATAAAAGACATGCAAATCATTCCCTGCACCTATTCCCCCAAACACATTTACTGAACCGTAGCTGTTTCATTACTGAAGGCACTAGATCTCTCACCACAGGGTCCTGGACTAGAATAACCTTGTGATAATTGATGTTGTAGATCAATCAGCACTGTGCTCTCATTGCATACAGGAATGGTCTCCTAAGAGTTCTCTTCATTTAACTGCATGTATTTTCACATGGGACAGTGAAGTCAAAATTTAGCTTAAATTCAGGGCATTTTGATGTTGTTGTTCAAGGGTATTTGGCCAATTATGATTATGTATTCTTTAGTTAAAAAGCTTTGTAACATAAAAAAGTCTAAGTGTATGAAATCAAAATATCATATTACAGTGGCTCATTTAATGACACAACATAAGTTATATTTCACAGTTGTACAGGAACTGCTCACTCAGAAGAGATTCTCATTTAGAGGCATTGGGAAGGACATTTTATTGGAGGCCAGCAGACCGTATTTCAGCATGTGTATGAATAATTGATGTATCCTCCTTTCAGTGCTATTCTTTCTTGGGCGAGTTGTTGCAATATTTCCCCCCATTGGATATGGACAAGTCTGTGCAAGACTTCTTGATTCATTAGGCAGAGGTAGACCAGCACTGAGGTACTGTCCATGACTTTAAGATGGATGATGCAACGTATGGTTAATACATCTATTTTAGATGTTAGATATGAATGTGTACAGTCTTGGCTGTTTGATCTTTAGATCAAAAAATGGTCTTAATTACTCATTCATGACAAGTCGCCTTCATTGCAGCACTGCAGACCCCAAACTGGAATAGTGACAGGGTCCCTATTTGGTCAGGTTTCTATATTCTACCTTCTCTTTTCTCCTTTAGAAGAACAGATGTGTAGTCGTAACTTGGGCTTATGTGCCCTCAGCTCAGAAGCCTCTTGTCATCGTGGCATCTTTTTTCACTTCACAAATTTTTAACACTTTGACACACTCTGAAAGTGCTTATTTGATCATTTAAGGCAGATTTAGCCTATTTCTGACAACAACCTAACTAGACTACAAGACTACATGCAGAGATGTCAAACTGTTATTCATGAAATTAATGTTGATTGAGTGTTTCACTTTCCCACTTTTCTTATTTTTCTTCATAATTCATGTAGTTTCTCTCCCTCTATCTCTCCCTCTACTTTCTCAGTCTTTTTCTCCATCCATCTCAGTCTCTCTCGTCCAGCCTCCTCTGGACAGGCTGGCCAGACACTCCCTTCAGCGCTATTTCACTCTCATGGTGTTGTTTTTCTCATTACTCTCTGTGTTCCTCTCCTTTCCCCACCTTTCGTCCCGTCACTGCACTGACGGGGTCAGATGCTGGCTGGGATGATAGCAGAGCCCGCTTTTCTCTCTGAGTATACTATCTTTGCTCTGGACCATTCAAAACGACCCAAAACGGCCCAGGTAGCCAGTGTGGTGAGTTTGTCCTCACTTCCTGCCTCCTCCTCCTCCTCCTCCTCCTCCTCCTCCTCCTCCTCCTCTTCTTCCTCCTCCTCCTCCTCCTCCTCCTCCTCTTGCCCTGTTCCTTCCTCCCATCTCTGCGCCTTTGGGGAATCGGTAGAGGACTGTGGCCCAAGTAGGGACAGCTTGTTCCCTGCTCTGTCTCCTGTTTCCTTTGAATTTAGCAACAAGAAGGCATCTCATATCTAGGCTAACCCTGCATCTAATGGGGTTTACATTGTGGGATAGAAGCTTGTGTGCTTTCTGCTGTCTGTTGGTTTATTGCCCTACCTTTCAGTTATTATGATCTGTCACAGAATTAAATACTGCCTCCTTGCATTTAGGTATCCTTAGTTGCTTGCCATATAGACCCTCATCACCTTGTTATGTTGCCTGATGGCCTTTGTCCCTTTTCCCCACATGTCTGTTTATTTGGAGAGTTGACGTTTTCATTTTACAAGTTATGGGCAGTTGAAATGTCAAGTTGCTTGTAACTCCTCCAAGTAAACAAACAGACCAACACACTTTTGTAGTTGCCCTTGTGGAGCTTAAAAACTGGAAGAAGAGAGAAGACTGGAAACAACCTAATATTCATTATTTGTGATACAACCAACACATTTTCCAAGAATTTAAGCATTAGGTACTCCACTAATAAATGAAAATCTAACAATTTTTATGTTATACTAATAATTTGTTAATACATACATTCATTTTTTAAAAACATTTTGTTAGAAATTTTGTTTTGTATGTCTGTTTAATATCTAAGATATATTTAATGTTTGTTTGATTTAATTAGCTAATTTTCTTTTGCCTACTGCTTCATGTGAAGGAAATATGGCTAGTTA
Organism: Lates calcarifer; assembly: GCF_001640805.2. NCBI lineage: Eukaryota > Metazoa > Chordata > Actinopteri > Centropomidae > Lates > Lates calcarifer. The sequence continues at coordinate 5,198,043 of NC_066848.1, read as the reverse complement.
TTCATAATTTTAAATGCTATTGAGGTTGTCTACCTCATACTCTATATAGTGGACATTTTATGTTGTAATTGTCCATTGATGTGGGTATTCTGTATTAGGAAACAGTTTTATATAGAGTATAAACTCCTCCTGGGGCCAACCTGTTGTTAACCTTGTCAGTGTTTACTAATGCCAGTAAGGTCATACTGGTAAAGTGGGTCAGTGTCTTGGACTTTTTGCCTTGTAACTCTTTATTATAACTATGCTAAGTTTAACTGAAAACGCTGTACCATACAGGTTAGCTTAAAGTTTTTTCCTCAGTTTATATAACCTTTGCAGGCCTTTGTCAGGACTGTAGAGATCAGTGGATTACTGTTTTACAGTTTGGAGAGGTTGAATGTGTTGCAGCCACAGATTGTGACTAACCATAAATATCTTACATCCATTACAGTGTCTTTGTCATTTTCCATCTACATTTTATCAACATGTCCTTATACAATGTTGATTGTTGAATCACATTATTTATTTTTACAATGTAATGCTTTGTTTGTCATTTTACCCAAAACTTCATTCAAGGAATCTTTCATTCTCTCTAAATTATGCGCAGCTGGTACTTTATCAAGGTAGTGTTAATAGTTACCACTGTGAGTCACAGGACTTTGTATTTAGAACTTCTTTGGACCTGGTGTACCATTTGTCCCTGTGAAAATTTGGAAGGGTCAGTGTGTGAGTATACAGTACAGAAATAGAGGCATGCAATTCTCAGTCCTCCCTGAACTAGATCCCCTGTGAGTCGTTGTCCAACTTTTAACAGTGACAAGCGTCTAAATGAGATAACACACTGAGTAAAGCAGTGAAAGAAATCATGAAATAAATACTTAAGTGAGCATAAGTGCAGTATGCTATATATTTCCAAATTTAGTCCTTAAAAGTACTTTTGGAGTCTTATTTTAAACAAACAGAAGTCGTTATTCAATGTTAATCACCAAAACACACTGTGTGTATCCTTGAGGTCTAACAAAAGCGCTGAATCATTTCTCTCAGTATAAAACATTTGCAAAGCTGATTTTTTATAAAAGTTTGAGTCCTGTCAGACATGCATGTGTGTCCTTATGTGTTTGCACAAGAACAAACAAAATGGAACCCATAAATTGATCCATAGTGTTTCCGCAGCTCCATGTGACACCTTTTAAAATTCCTGTTCATTCATTGAAAGCCGCAAGGGTTGCCTTTTTTCAAATGAAGATTTTTCTCAATCTCAGCTCTTAATATTTAGCCTTTAAGTATTAACACTTAACAGTACAATCAGAGTTTTCTTAATACCCATTTAGCATACACACACACACACACACACACACACACACACACACACACACACACACACACACACACGTTTAGTCATGGAACTAAACAACTGCCCTCTATTCCCAGTAAAATTCCACACATTTTCTCGATTTTTAGAGCCACTGTGAAAGACCAGAGCCAACAGTGACTACTGGTCCTTTATGAAAATTTCCACAAGAAACAGGAAATTCATCTTGAATGTTTTGCACAGTAATCCAGAGGAAGGAGAAGCTCGGAGCTGGACAAGGGAGGAGAAAATTTGCTTACTCTGATCCTGCTTCTAACAAGTCAACTAAACCAACTAGGCTACTAAATGTTCACTGACTTCAATTATGTCTTTGTGCTCTTGTAATACAGCTGCACATGGCACTGCCAAGCATCTTTAATTCAAATACCGGCTCTCTGACTTGACTTTAACTGTCTGTTTGTTCTATCCTCATGGCTGTTCTGTAGAATCTAGTTTTAACCCTTTTTTGTTTAATGTACAGTAGAGATGCCTTCTTTTTATGTATATAACCCCTCTGTTTTTTTCCAAGTTGCATGAGGGTACCCATTGCCCCTGCATTGCTCCCAGCAATACTAATATTGCTCCCTCCAGAGTAATCAGGGAGAGCCATGCTGGGTGTGGATGACTAACTGGCGCAGGACAAGTTAACTGGCACAGCTTTTCTTTCTCTCACAATGTGTTTTTATCTGCAGGGTGCCTCTAAAGGACCAGCTAGGTCTCCAAGAGGTAGCATCAATGGCGATGGAAGTGTTTCTCCTCTTGTATGTTCACATTTTTTTCATACATCAAGTCATCTTTTTTTCATACGTCAAGTCAGTCCTGGTGCTCACTGTTTGATTAATTTGATTTTTTTTTTTCATGCAATGTCTTGAACATCCTAACAGAGAGAGGAGCCACAGTCATTTGCCCAGAAACTGCAATTAAAAGTTCCCTCAATGGAGTCGTTGATTCGTGGGGGTGCCAGTCGTGCAGAAAATCTGTTCCGCTCTCCCTCGAAAGAGAACCTGGTCCGGAGCCCATCGCGCGACTCTCTCACACCTTTGGGAGAAAACGAGACCCCTGGTGCCCCAACATATGATCCCCCCTCAGATATTGAGAGTGAGGCTGAGGAGCCACCAGGAAGTGCAGAGTCCCTGTCCAAAGAGCAGCTGTTGCACCGACTCCTTCGAGTGGAAAGGAGTCTGGGGAAGTACAGAGGGAAGTACTCAGAGGTGAGAGTCACACAGGTTCCAACAAGCTTAGCATGTCTAGTTTATTATCCTGTTTAGTGCATAGCATATAGCTATACAAGCACATAACTACAGCTGCTTTGATGTATTCTCATTTATTATTTTCTCTTTCTCTCGCTCTCTCTGTTTCTTCTTCTTTTATGTACCTCCACTTCTTCATGGTGCAGCTGGTGACTGCGTACCGAACAGTACAACGAGATAAAGAAAAAACGCAGGTAATCCTTCTAACTGTCCTGATGGCTAGTATTTTATTTTTGATATGATATCTTTCCCCAGGAGTTTTCACACCAGTCATTTTTCAGGACAAATGTAATACCCCAGTTCATTTCTGTTCTCCTATCCCTCAGGCTATCCTCAGTCAGAGTCAAGACAAGGCTCTCCGCAGGATAGGGGAGCTGCGGGAGGTATGGCTATATGTTATGAATGTTGTTGTCTCTCTAGGTCAATATCTGTCTTCCTTTTTGATTAAATACTTACATCTGACTGAATATATTGAATGATCTCTAGGAGCTTCAAATGGACCAGCAGGCTAAGAAACACCTACAGGACTGAGTTTGATGCTGCACTGGAGGAGAAAGACCAGATGATCACTGTCCTCCAAACACAGGTACGTGCATTGGTATGTGAATGATAGACTGCAGCAATAGCTTTTAGGGTTTACAAGTTAGCTATGACTTAATATAACTTCATTTTGTACAGAAATTCAGTCTTTACCTATACATTCCTAGAAAAATGTTTAACTTAAAAAAAAAAACACTGATCACAAATTTAAATTATATCAACTTAAGCATGAAACTAACACAGTGATACCCAGTGTTCCACCTGTAGTCACACGCTCCTACACCATACTCATGTATAAAGTGATGGATAAACAACATTTTGCTCAGTTATTATTAGATTTGTTTTTGTAACTTAAAATCTTCTACACTGGCAACATCTATTAAACTATAAAGATAAAAACATGAAAAAAACATTTTAAAAAAGCCACACAGCAAATGCTAAAAGTCAAATATATTAAGTTAAGTATGCAGGGAATAATGCTGAATTTAGAAAACAACTTGTTATCAACCTCAGTAGTCAGAGAGGTTTATTTCTCTAACTGTGTTTTTTTTGTTATTCCCGTCAGGTTGCTCTGTTGAAGAAACGAGTTAAGGGGGTCTCTGATGGTGCTCTGCCACCTGAGGGTGACATCCCTCAGTCTGATGATACTGCAGACCCTACTTCTGCCACTCAGAGTCCTTCCAAGGGCCAAGGAGTAGAGTCTGAAGTCACTGAGGGTAAGCATATGTTTTATTTATCTTTAGTTAGGAGCAAACTCCGAAAGTCATGAAGATATTGTTTGTGAAGCTTATATGACATATCTAGGGAACTATAACATTATCTTTTTAACTGGCGTAATTTATTTTCTGTGCAGGAGAGGGCAACAGTGATCCAACCAAACTCATGGAAGCTCTGCAGAAGCGAGTGAAGAGGCAGGAAAACCTTCTGCAGAAGTGCAAAGAAATGATGCGTACACACAAGGAGAGGAGCGCCCAGCTGGGCAGTGAGAATGAAACTCTGCAGGAGCAGCTGCAGGAGAGACTGCAGGAGCTGGAGAAGATGAAGGTAGCTGACCTGTGGTTAACAACAATTATACTGAGTTGTTGCCCATGCACATACTGTAACATTGGGGCCCTTTCAGTGAAATTGATACATAAAATTTAATAATATGTATTTATACACTGTATCACTTTGTCAATAAGGTATTTGCAGCACAAAGGAGTTAGATATTTCAAAGCAATTTCCTGGCAACATCCTCCCACTAGAAATCAATGTGGCGGTAAACTGTAATTACAAAGAGGTTTGATTAAAGTGGAGCTGGTTTGAGATGCTGCAAATGACTGAACAGTGTGTTTAGGGTAATTCATGTTGCGCTGCTAAATGTCTGCCAAAGCATTTATGGTTCACTGATAATGTGACTCCATTTTCTCAGTGACACAGAGGATTTCTGTGGTTCTCAGTGTCAGAACACCAAGATTCTGTGGCTGCACTCCAGGAGGAGGGTTCATGTCATGTCAGCATGACATGACTGAACCATTGTTTTCACTGATTTCAAAACATTTTGCTGCGGTGGTATGATCAACTTGTTTAGCTTGTCTATAGCTGCTCTGATGTTTTGCAGCGTCTGATAACAAATGTTTGTTGTTATAAAGACACTGTAATAACAGACAGCTTGTCCGCAGCTGTATGTTGATTGACTTGCTTTCATTTAATGCCATAAGTTTTATGTTGAGTCTGCAGTATATCTGGGAGTAGGGCCTTTCCTGTGTCAGGAAAAGCAGAGGTTAACAAGCGTTTAGCCCCCTTAAGCAGCGCGAAGGCATCCTGGAACTGCTGGGCTGGGCTGTGCTCATCCCCTGCCTTTGACAAATATCCTATAAAACGGACCATCTGTCTATGATTCCAGAGCTCAAGGATTTTTGAATTCATTATTTACAGTCTGGTTGACAGAGTATTGTATCCTGTTTTAGCTTTTTGGTATATTCACAGTAAAATTGTACATTTTTCAAATTACTTTCAAGAAGTTTTGAACATCAGCTGTCACTCAAAGGGCTGTGTAGACACATGCCTTGTGGCAGACATAGATCAAACAACTGAGAAATACAGTGAACCCAGCATTTCCTGTTTAGTAACCACTGGTTAAACTGTGGTGGCACTGAGACATAGCAACTACATGCCACCGCTGCTAAACTGGGCTGTAATTTAGGTCAACTTGTCGGTTTAGCAGGACTTGTGTACACACTCTGGTTATTTGGCTTGTGGGTTAGGCATCCTAGGTGGTGCAGAAAACATCTCATTTTGAAGTTATATGACCAAAGCATATACAGTATATGAGTCGGAAAATCAGGAATGGCCCAGTTTAAAGTGGGATATTTGTCATTTGGAAATATGTGACATTCCTATCTGTAATTTTGTCAACTGTTTTGTGTTTAAAGGAACTGCACACAACAGAGAAGACTAAGTTGATCACTCAGCTGCGTGATGCCAAGAATCTCATTGAACAGCTGGAGCAGGACAAGGTGGGTGAGGAGGTTTTTAAGCTTTAGACACAACTTGATTGAAGAGCCTGCAGATTCAGTTGTATTAGAAAACTGGACATTTTTTTTACTTTGCCACTGAGTAAAGAAGTTAGACACCTTGAAGCCCCATATTGTTTCTCTTAAACTTTGATCCCTGCTCTCCAGGATTAACAGCACCTCATGAGATCTCTGTGAGAAAGACTGAAAGCACTTAATGTCAGCAACAGTTACAGACACAGGGCTTGAGTTAGAGGCTAAAATACGAGATAGTACTTATCAAATCAACATTAATTTCAGTGTTGAGTTGTTTGCTCGGATTGTAAAGTTTAATGGTTGACTTTGTTTTATGGCTGTTACGGCTGGTTGCTGGCTTTCAGGGAATGGTTATTGCTGAGACAAAGCGCCAGATGCATGAGACACTGGAAATGAAAGAAGAGGAGATTGCACAGCTACGCTCCAGGCTCCAGCAGGCCACTGCCCAGAAAGAAGAATTGCAGGATCAGAAAGAAAAGGCTGAGAAATCAGGTAAATGGAATCCGCTTCTGTTAGTGTCACAAAAAATATATTTTCTAAGTATGTTAATGATTTTAATGTTATGGGTTTTTTTTTTCTCCCACAGCATTTGAAGAACTTGAACGGGCGCTGGGTGTAGCTCAGAGGGCGGAGGAGGCCCGAAAGCAGCTGCAGGTTCAGCTAGAGGAGCATGTGACACAAGTTGAAAAGGCCAGTGAGGAAGAGAGGAAGAGTCTGCAGCAGGAGCTCACACGAGTCAAACAGGAGGTGGTCACTATCATGAAGGTCAGGGAGTGACTTCTGCAGAACACTCATGCTCACCAACTGAATAGTAGTAAAACAGTAACAGTATTGCCCATTTAAACTTTTCCTCTCCTGACATAGAGTGCAGTGCAAGGCAATTTATTGATACTTGCATATTTGTTATGTTGTAAGGAGAAGTACTATAGAAATTAGATTTTTGTCTTATTGTTAATGATTTTCAACAGAAATCATCAGAGGAAACAGTGGCTGGTTTGGAAAAACTCCACAGTGAAGCTCTGGCTGCTAAAGAAGCAGAGATAAGTGACAGGATCAACAAAGCTGTGGTAGGTACCAACTATTATAATTTAACTCCACAACATAAACAAATAAATCAGATCAAAAACAATGACTTTAAAATTTGGATTTGACATGCTTGTTCTGCTTTAGGAGCAATGTAAAGAGGAGTTTGCCCAGTTAGCCAAGGAGCGAGAACAGCAGGCCTCTCTGGCTCTGGAGGATGCAGAGTTACAGAAGACAGCTCTGAGGACAGAAGCTGATACCAAGGTTAAAGAGATACAGCTGGAGCTGGAATCTGCAAGGACTGTGAGTTTTTATTTTCTGTTTTGTTGTTTTTAACAAATGTAGTTCCTTGGATAGTATTGGACTTATTAGAGCTGCCCGTAAGCTTTGTGTTTCAAATCTTTGTTCATTTCCAAAGCACAACACATTTGGTTAAATTGCAAAGTATAGTCTTAGAAAAGAATTTAAGAAATAAACTGAATAAAATAAATTAAAAAAAAAAAAAAAAAACTTAAAAAAAAAGAAATTCCACCCACACACCCATCCGTCCATGCCCTTGAAACTAATAATGACCTATATGTATATAATTTCAGAGAATATTGGAGCTAGAGAGCTCTCTGGAGAAGATCTCACAAGATGGATCAAGTCTGTCCCATGAACTTTCTAGTCAGCTGGGCGAGCTGAAGGATAAACACAAACAGCAAATCTCTGCATTAGAGGAAAAGCACCAGGAGCAGCTGGAAAAGCACAAGGTCAGCCTTACCCAGCAACATGATGCTGCTATTGAGGAGCTCAAGGAAAAACACAGAGCTGAAGTGGAGACCCTGCTGAAGGACAAAGAGCTGCAGTTCCAAGCACACATTGAAGACATGAACCAGAAAACATTAGAGAAACTGGACGCAAAGCAGGCAGAATTAGAGGCTCTTTCCTCTGAACTCTCTGAGGCTTTGACAAATAAAAAGCTTCTGGAGGAGAAGTTGGTGGCAGCTGAAGAGGCTCAAAGTTTAGCTCACAAGGAGCATGAGAAGAGTTTCCAGGATCAGGTGGCAAAGCACAATGTAGAACTTGCAAACATCAAACAGGAGCATGAGCAATCACTTGGAGGGATAGAGAAAACTCTCAAGGAGGAACTTAATGCATTGAAGATTGTTCTGAGGGAGAGGGAGAAGGAAATTCAAGAACATATTCTTAGAGAAAAAACACTACAGGAGGAATCACATTCCACTGTGCAGGAGCTAAATGTCAAGGTTAAGGAAGTAGAAGAGCTGCAGCAGAGTTTATCACAATCCCAGGTGGAAAATGGGAGCCTAAAGGAGTCTAGCGCACAGTTAAGTAAGATCTCAGAGGATCTCGATCAGTGTAAGAAAGATTTGACAGATTTGGAGCATCAGTTGGAAGTTGCAAAGAATGATTGTCAACAAAAAGAGAAGTCACTTCAAGAACTGGAGCAGCAATTACAACAGACCAAAAAGGAGCTCTCAGAGCAGGAGAAGTCATTTAACGCAGAACTGAGCAGCAAGCAGGAAGAACAGACACGGCTCAAGAAACAGCTGGAAGATGAAAAAGCTGCTCATGAGAAGAAGCTGAAAAACACTAAAACTGAGCTGGAAAATAAGCTGAAAACACAAGAAACAAAAATGGAAAAGTTCAAGCAGAAGGCCAAAGAAATGCAGGAGAATTTTAAGAAAAAGCTTCAGCAGAATGAAGAAAACATGAAGAAGGAACTTGCAAAGAAGGAGACAGAGCTTCAGCAGAAGGAGCAACAAGTTCAAGAGAAAATTCTTGAGATGGCCCAAAAAAGCTCCCAAGGCCTCAGCAGTGCAATGTCAGAGCTGCAGGCCAACCATAAGGAAGAAGTAGAGAAGCTACATGAGACTCATAAACATGAGATTGAGGAGCTGGAGCGGCGCTGGCAGGAGAAGTTAGAGCAGCAGGAAGAGGAAATAATGGAGAAACATTCACTCACACTACAAGAGAAGGCACAGGAACTGGAGGAATTATCTCAGCAGCTTGGCAGAAGCAGAGATGAGAATGAGCAAATAATGTGTGAAATAAAGAATTTAAAGGAGGACCTGGCAATTCGAGAAACCACTGTGCAGAAGCTGCAAGAAGAGCTTAACGAAGCAGCAGTTAAGCTTGAAAGTTTGTCTCAGGGTGAAGCATTGCTGAAAGAGCAAATGGAGTCAGTGGAGAGGAACCTTAACCAGGCTATGAACGAGAGAAATGCCCTCCAAGACAAGCTGACCACAACAGAGGAAGAGAGCAGGGAGAAGTTAAAGACATTGTCAGATAAGTTGGAGGAAACAGAGAAGCATCTCAGAGCAGTGGAGGGTTCCAGATTTAAAGAAAATGAGAACTTGCAGAGTAAAGTTGAGGAAACTGCCATTCAGTTACAGGCCAAGGAAGCAGAATTTCAGCAGAAATTAATTATGATCAGCAACCAAATGGAGCATTACTGTAAGGAGGTTCAGTCTAAAGTTGAGTGTGGATCTAATGAACTCAGTCAAAGAGTTGAATGTAAGGTGAAAGAGCTGAAAGATAGACTGCTCTGTAGTCAGAAGAAGGTAGGGCATCTCAGAAACATTATCCTTACTAAAGTAGATAGAATTTGCACTTTAGAGGCCACTCTCCACCAGCAGACGGAGGAGAATAAGAATCTATGCATTTCGTTAGAACAGATGACTGCTCAGGTAAATGCTCATACAGAGCATATCAAAGCCTTAATTCACGAGAAGGAGAATCATTCTCAGTCTATCAGTGAAAAAGCTCAGAAAATTGAGGAGCTGAGTGAAGCAAACCGAATCATATCAGATAGTATGAAGACAAATGAGAAGCATATCAGTGACTTGGAAAGCATCATCAGTGACTTGAAAAACAAGTTAGCAAGTAGCATAGAAGAGAAGGAGGAAGCCATAAATCAGCTGAACCAGCAGTATAAAGAGGAGGGACAACAGGCTGCTCTTCAGATGAAGGAGACCATCGAGAGATTAGAGCAGGAGAGAAAGTCTGCATTAGAGCAGGCAGATGAACTCAGGAACAGCCTGTCTGAGTACGAGAACAAGGCAGAGACAAAGCTCGCCCAGAATGACAACACTATTGCATCTCTACACATCAGGCTTGGAGAGCTAGAGCAAGAAATCTCTGAAAAGAATGAAGCCCTGCAAAGGCTGACAGCAAGTATTGACAATCAGTCCATCAGCAAGTCTGAGATGGACCAGGTGTTGAGTGAGAAGGAGCAGAAAGTCAGCGGACTTACCTCGGAGCTGGAGAGCTGCATCAGTCGACTCAGTGAGCTTCAGGAGCAGTTAGCCTTAAAGACAAAAGAGTGTGAACAACTCACAGCTGACCTCAAACAGCAGCACAGCATCAGGGAGAGTGAAAAAAGAGAGCTGGTAGAGCAGCTGCAGCAGACCCAGATGCAGTGCGCTCAGAATGGTAACTTAGAGCAGGAGATGGTCAGTAAACTGCACTCCCTCAAGGAAGACAACCAAAAGTGTAAACGTGAGCTCGAAAGCCAAAAGGAGGAATTTGAAAGGATGAAAGATGAAATTATCAAAAGCAAGGAGGAGAGTCTGAAGGCAACTGAAGAGAAGTTATCTGCAGAGAGTGCTCGGAAAGTATCAGAGCTGAAGAAGAAAGCTGAGCAGAAAATTGGTCAGATTAAAAAACAGCTGACTTCGCAGCTTGAGGAGAAGGAACAGACGATCAAGGCTCTTCAGACTAGCTTGGAGGAAATCAAGAGCAGTGAAACATCCAGAAATCAACACATTGAAACATTAGAGGAGAGAGCAAAAACACTTGAGGAAGCTCTTGTCAAGCTTAAAGAGGAGCAAGAGAAACAACTTGAACAGAGTCTGAGTAATGAGAGACTTGAGAAAGAAAAGTCTGTAGAAGAACTGAAAAACATGTATGAAGAGAAGCTGTCCTTACTTCAGAAAGATGCAGCAGAACAAGGGCAGCTCAAAGAGACCAAATCAGTGCTACATGAAATAGAGGCAAAGCTAAAAGAAGCAGAAGAGCAGAATGGAAACCTTCTTGCAGAAATAGATCGTCTGAAAGAAGAAATACGGGAGAAGGAAGCCCAGCTTGATCAACATCAGGCAACTATCAAGCAGGTCCAAAATCAGTCAGTAGTTGAGGCTGAGATGAAGGTGGAATGTCGCAGCGTACAACAAACCATGAGCGTGATGGAAAATGAGATGGAAAACCACTCTCCGATGGAAGAAGTGAGCAGTGATTCTCTGGAGTCTCTAAAGAGCAAACTGAGTCAGGTGAAGAACGAGAAAGAGAAAATCCACAAGGACTTCATCAGGTTACAGAAAGACATCCGATCACTGAGAAAGGAGCATGAACAGGACCTAGAATATATGAAGAAAGAATTATTAGAGGAGAAGGAGAAAAAGCTGAAGTAAGTTCATGTTCATATTCACGTTAATAGTAATAATTTATAATAAAACATTAAGCTAGAAGCTAACCTACATTTGTAGACAAGATAATATAATTTAATAATTTAATACATTTCTTCTGCTGTCATAGACTGGAGTTGGAAGATATGGAAATGAAGCACAATTCTGCTATCAAGCAGCTGATGAGGGAGTTCAACACACAAATGGCTTTGAAAGAGAGAGAGCTTGATACAGCAGTGAAGGAAGCCATTGGTAAGGCAGGAGAAAGTAATTCTCCATTCATCAAATTAAAGTGACAAGATTCACAGCTGTGTCGTAACGGATGGGAAATGAGTGATTAAAATAACTCTCAAGTGTTGTGGTGAAGTCATTTTAGTACACTACAGTCTACTTATGTTCTAAGCACCCAAACCACTGCCTTAAAAAGGAAAATCAAAGTAAATACGATTGACTTTCATGTACAACAGTAGGGTGGAATAACTACATGGAAACATTATGCATTATTTAATCTTGACACTGGGTGGAACAAAATTAAAGGATCGTTGCACTTGGAAACAGCGCATCTCAATTGCCATGTTTCCTTGTTTCCTCTGTGATGTTACATTCCAGATGGGATGTAAGTGAGCGGTTTGGAATATGAATTTGGTTTTATGCGCTAACTCTGGACTCTTTCCCTCTCCTCGACACAGCGAAGGCCCAGAGTGTTGAAGCAGAGCTCATCAGTAGCCATCGTGAAGAAGCCAGTCAGCTGAGGAAGGTGATTGCTCAGAAGGAGGATGATTTGCACAGAACTGTTCAGAAATATGAACAGGTTATTCAGGTACTGTAAAAAGAAAAAGCAAAGGTGAAGCTTAAAAACATTTTTCCTAAAATAAAACCCCATTTTATAGGTTTACCGTGGAAAGAATATTAACCCCACCCGGCATTTGGAAGGTATCACTGCACTAGTTGGCAGCTACCTTCCCTTAGTCACTAGCTGAAAGCAGTGGTTCCCGACATTTTTTGTCAGACATACCTCACAGTCCAGTCAGATGAACTCAAGTACCTTTTCCTAGACACCACCAGTCATCCTCCAGATGTTTCTATTTAAATGAATGAAAAATCTCTTAATGATACAAAAGTGGATGTAATAGTGGAGATTATGATGAATCTCCTCATACAATTGAACTGCCATTGTTTGCATTTCTGTCACAGAGTGACAGAGGGTGGATGTTTCAACCATTTATCCTTTTAGCTACATCATTTATCTGTCAATCACCTTTAGCTAATTATTTCAACTGTGTATTTATTAACTATATCAACAACGTTATCAATCACCAGTTAACGTTACTTTTATGTTACTATTGTTTATTCTACATTTTAAACTCACTGTTTCAACTTTTTTACTTGTTAACTAGTTTTCATACACTCAGTCACAGCATTATTGGGTGTTACAGTCGACATAGTCGGTATAGTATATTTTTCCATGAAATCATAAATTACTTCACTCTTCCCGTATATTCTCTGGCAGCTTCCTTCCCAGGAGAATCACTGGTCTAAAATAAACTTGACTTAATCATCAATGAACACTTGCTGAATGATTTATATTTGGATTCCAGTCAAATGATTATTTGAGAACAGTCAGTGACTGGTATAAAATTGCCTCCTTTACTGTCTCCAAACATAATGAGGGTGGGATGTCTGAAATAAGGCAGTGACTTGACCAACATACTTGAGTTGTGATGCTGAGATGAAACAAGGGAAATGACTCAGCCTTTGTTGTTATTATTTATTTATTTCAGAGTCGAGAAGAGGAGATGGGAGACAGAGTGTGGCAGGTTCAGAAGGAATTGGAGGAGCTGCAAACAAAGACCCATGGCGCTTCTGAGGTACAAACCTGTCTGACCTACTATACTTATCCACCAGGTCATCAGACAGGTTGATGTATTGCAGACGTTTTTTCAGTTTACGCCAATGTATAAAATTCATACCTGCAGCTATTAAAGTCCATTATATATGAGACTTGAGGTTTAGATTAAATTTATATTGTGATTCTGTTGAAGTTATAAATCATTGCAGTGGCTGTGTGAAATAACAATGGCTGTATGAAATCGCCTGTTTTTCAGTTCCCTTCTGGGAAAGGCTGGAGTCTGATGGAAGCATTACTAGTTCTCAAAGACAGCCTAATCCAAACACATTTTTGTGTCCGTACCACAAGGCCCCTTCAGTTACCTTATTAGTTGAAAGTTCATATCAAGGTTAACAGACTAGGCAGTTATCAGTTATCTTCTCTTTTGTGTTGTTCTGTAATTGAAGGATTTCGTCTAAGAGCTGGGGGACAATTTGCTTACATACTTTGCTCTGATCAGTGTCTCGCTCCAGTCGTGTGGCCGCTCTCCAAAGCGCACCGGATGCTGTGAAGCTCGTTTGATTCACTCAGGAATGTTCTCGGAAAACTGAGATTGTGAGGCAGCAGCCAGCCTCAATCCCTGTTCTCAATTATCATCATACGGGGTGATTCTAGGCCTTAGATTTATACAACACCATTACTCACATGCAAGATGTACATACTGGAAAGGGGCCATATAGGACAAAAGTACTCCTTGGAGATGTTTAACCCAGGTGTTGAGGTGCCATGAGACCCCTGCGCTGATTCTTCTACCTTTACACACATGTCCAGATGCACCCAAACACAAAGAATTACGCTGCTCTCTCTGCTGCATTTTTCCCTGGTGAGGTAATAACTTTATGGGTGGATTGTATGGGTTTATGCTCAGAGAGGCCTTTCCTTACTATGGGCCTCTCAAACCATTCTTCATTTATACAGTGGGTCAGTGTGTCTCTCCATAGAGACAACACACTTCACAAGTTCAAGTCTAGTTTATTCTGTCTGTGCAGAACAAACTGGGCATGAATAGTCAATTAGTTGTCCTGTGTAATTTTAGTTATTGTCAAAAAATCTCATTAAAAGACCAAAACCAACTGTGAAATAGTCCCAACTTATCATACTCTCTGACTTCTCCCACCTGTATGTGGCTCCCAAAGGGGTCACAAATATATAATTTATTTTTTATTATAGAATATCCGTGCACTTGTCCTTAAAAGATAAACTGTGCCATTTATTTAATTGTTATTATGCAACAACTGACTGACTGATTATGTTCACTGTTACTATACAAGTGTCTTATTAATCCTGTTCTAACGTACAGCATCTTATTTATTATTCATTTAGGCACAGATGAGCACAGAAGAACTACAGGTATGTTTGTTGGTTCCACTATCACTAATTTCACTGTTTCTAGGAATCATATGATTTAAGCACATTACCACTTTAAAACAGTTGTTTGATCACAAAAACATGCATAGATGATTGGCATATACTATCTGTGCTCTACATTACTCGTTGCACCTTCCAGTTGTCACTGACATTAATGTTCTGTCCTCTACCTCAGGCTCAACTTGCTGAGAAGACAACTTTGCTGAGCGAGGCTCGGCTGAAGGAGCAGGAGTTTGTTGAGAGAGTGAGTCTCGGGGCCCCGTGTGCGCTCTTTGTGGGGACAAGTGAACTGCAAATCCCACGCAGTGTATTCCCAGGATTCTGTGGCCTCCAGCAAGAGAAGCTACTGCTCTCCTGCTGCATCTATTTAATTACACAGCACATCTGTTTACATTTGGTTTAACCCTATAAACAATCAGAGCAGCACCTCCCACAGTTTTTCTCACACACATCGCCATTCTCAACAACATCCCCAAAGGATGATCAACAAAATTATTATGCTACATGCAGCAATTAAGCTAATGCATAGAATTAACCCACTGGGGTCAGATAGGTTGTGTGTGAGTTTTTTTAACTTTTTAATGTGTGCATGCTTGTTTGTTTCTCCACGGTAGATTCACTCGCTTGAGGACAAGATTAAATGTTTCCACCGAAACACTGTTGTAACTCATCTTGGGAGCACATTCAAAGGTAATGTTAACACCATGAATCACTTAGTTCTTCTTTTTGAGCCAATTTCCTTTGTGATTGGCACAATAATAGATGCCATACATAATTCTTGAACATAGCACACTGTCATGGAAGGTATAACATAAACTACATATACCTACAGTTAAAGATAGGTTACCTATCCCTCTCACTTTTTTATTGTTTAGCTATGCTTTTGAGGACATTTTGGCTTAAAGGTTAAGATTAGAGCTACAGTTATAATTAGGGTCTTCCTTAAGGTTAGAATAAGGGCTAGGGTTAGACATACATACATACATACATACATACCATTGTGGTTAAGGTTAGTGTAGGTCTCTCAATGCAGTATCCTCAAGTATATGTATATCATAAACTGGACATGGTATGTGAGAGAGAGAGTATTTAGAGAGATTGAGTGAATTCTACCGTCCTCCTTAGACCTTCCCTACTGGTGTAATAAAGAGAATCTGCTGTCAGAAGGGGGGCGGTGAAGAAGCCATCCTTGGATTTAATGGGTTTTGCAGATCACGGTCTTAATGTTTCCCACACAAGACCCTGCAGCACACAGACTTCTCAAATCCTCCATATCCAGCACACATACTATATCCAACCTAATACCTACTCTGCCCTGTATTTCCTATGGACTACAGTACTTATTAGTGAAAGTGTCTGACTCATTCCGTTGAGCCCACTTAACCCACCCAGAGCTGTTTCAGGTAGAGGATTGATCAGAAGGCTGTTGATAACTGGTTTCAAGTCTATAGCTCTGTGATTGGTGGTATGGTAGGCTCAGCTGAGGCAACATGGGGTCAGGAGGACAAAGGCTAGGGGATTTATTGGTGATGCATTACTTCATGGCACAGATCAAAGAGTTATTTGCACTTCTCTATCACCTTTTCCTGTCCTCTAATCGCATGGTCTCTCTTGGCACATACAGGGACATTTGGTGTCGTCTGAATGATAATTCCAGATAAGCACAGAGCAAGTGGGTGTTGTTCCATATTAAAGACCTGCTGGGGGTTTTTCAGTTGCAGAAGCAGAAAATGTTTTACCAGCCCCGTTCAAGTTGTAACACAGATTTTCCCATTCATAGTTTTTAGAGGGGTAATGGTGTTATAGCTTTGGGCAGATAATTAAAACAGTCACTCTTACACTCTTGTGGTATTAAAGTCCTCATGCTGAGCCTCACCATTCTTTCCTGAGCTTGTAGTTGGTGCTTAATTTGACCTGTGCAGAAAGAGCCTCTGTGTTTGGTTGCTAACACAAACATGATGCTCTGGCTTGTCACAATTCATTAATAGTATTTAACAGTGACAGGACAGGCTCTGCTGAACTGTATCCTAGTCTCACTTTAAAACTAGGGAAGAAAAATAAACTCTGTACAATGAAATATTATCTGAATATGACAGTTAATTATTACAGTTTCAGTCAGGTATTCTTTATAGTGTAACTGTTACTTAAATGACTGTTTGTTTTTGCTTGTTTTTACAGATCCAGGATTCAACAGCACTGATTCACTCTCAGAGCCCACTGAGATGGAGTATCTGAGGAAGGTGTTGTTTGAATACATGATGGGACGGGAAACAAAAGTATGCTTTTTTTATACACACACAAAAAAAAAAGATCAGTTTGATTCAGTTTTCTATTTTTTGTTCTTATTTTATAATATTTTCAAATGTCAGACATTTGATGCCTGTCTCCATCTTGGTTAATACTTGATGGCCAGTAAAACACCAGAGACAACAATGTAAATACGAATTTAGGACCTCATTGTTCTACTCCTGACAAAGTCTGATAGGTTGTATTTTATAAATATATAATGTTGTGAATTAAAGTAATCCAAACCATTCAGAACCACCACATCGAAATGATAACTGATGATATCAGAGATTCAGTCCATCTGATGTTTTTTAGCAGGGAGCATGAGACCATTTAGTAAGTCATGTAGAAGTCATGTTGTGTCCAGTTTCCTTGGGTAAAATTAATAGCGATCTCCCTAATTAACAGTGCTGTTGACATGGTCCTAAAAGCCAGCGGGATTTTCCCAGGTCCTCAGCAAACAGTTAGTCTTTATGGCAACATGGCAGACCCTCCTCAGTGTGGAGGATGTCCCCCAGGCTGCCTGCTAGCACATACATCTTGCATGACGCAGATTTGCCATTTAAAGACATGCTGGCCTTGTTTAGTGTTAGTTGAGCGGTTGGGTTTCCTACACAGCAGCCCTGTTTCTGATTATCCCCCTGTGTTTATGGGGAAATGCATGCACCCTGGCAGATAGGCCTGGAGTTGATTATGCAAATAATGTTTTTTTTTTTTTCTTGTTCTCTCTCTTTTTTTGCTCTTGTTGGGTTTTAATTGCCTCAGAACAAGTCTGATTGATGATTACTTAAGGGTGTCAAAGGGTAAAGTGTTAGTATATCTGGTGTTTGTGACAAGGGTACTGAAATGATTAATGAAGATGTTATACACCTAACACCAAAATCAGAAAAAAAGGTTTGGACTTTCTTTTTTTAAATGCTGATTTGACATGTATTTTTTTGCTCCTCAGACAATGGCCAAAGTGATAACCTCCATGCTCAAGTTTCCTCCAGACCAAGCGCAAAAGGTTTTGGACAAAGAAGACTCAAAAACGATTGTAAGCATCTGCTGAGGATACTTTGTTGAGCTCATTCACTTAAGTCACCTCAGGCCTCTTGCATTTAAAGTTTTATTATTGTTTATTTAAAAGTACACAATTAATTGAATGAATGTCATATCTGTTCTTCCACAGCCTTGGTTACGATGAGTGTCTGAATAATTTGGGTATTATTGGATGAAAATCTGCTGCTGCTGCTGCTGAAGGGAAAGACTGCCATGGATTTGATCGAGCCCTTCTCTCTGCATTTCTTGTCATTTTATATGTGTGTGTGTGAGTGTTTGTATGTGTGTATGAGCACACACTGGGGCATAAGTTTGTGGTGTGTGTGCATGTGAGAATATATGTAAAGGTATGAGGGAATTATGAGAGAATACGCCTGAAACACAAATCTTCCATAAATCCAGTTTTACTTTAAAATGAATTTAATTTATACATTTTAGATGAAGATAAATGGTTTTCTTTTTATTTCAGAATGTGGAATACGAATTGGCTTGTGCAATAAATGATATCATTATCATGTATTGATGCTGACGGTCAGTTGATTTATAGGTTTCTGTGTTGTGCTGTCGTCTAAATCACTTCCTGTGTAAAACTGTAAACGACCCTTTAACTGTGCACTTGCACCACGTTAAGATACTGGCCTCTGGACCTCGTTTGTTTAACACAGCTTTTCTATGCTTTATATTTTGTCACCGACACTGACATACAGACCCCAAAACACAAAACTGTAAATTGTACTATGATAATTACAACTGTACTATAGGGCACTATATGATATTGCTATACATTTTCAGACTAACAAATTAAATCTTATTTACAGAACACCTTTTGTCACTCTTTTATCCTTATTATCTGTCAGTATCTTACATGTTAGTTTGAATCACTTATCTCATTACCTGGTTTTGCATTGTTTATCCTGTCTAACAGAGGATAAAGTGTGATAACATCCTGGGGAAAGAGATGTGGAATGCAGACATTACAACAAATACGAGTTTTAAAGATCCACTACCAACAGGTAATCTTTGTTTGACCTCTATTTTCCTTCACAACAAAAAAAGCAATTTTCTCATATAAATGGTAGGCATGCATGTATTCGATCAATGATATCCTCATTTAATCTTGTCCTTTTTCTTGTAATGCCTGTTCTTTTGTAGACCAGCAAGCTGTGACTGGAGAGTTGCAAGTAGACAAAAGCCGAACACGCTGAGAAACGCCACTGTAATGTATGATATAGTAAGATGTTTTGTCTCAGGACACCATATCAGACGTTCAAAGGATCTGAACTATCCCTGAGGTCTCCTCGGTGCCCCCTGATTTTAACTCCGAGAGTTATGAATGAGCTTCCCTGGAAGCTTGAAATGAAAATGAAGTTGTTCTACTGTTCATTGTGACTGGAAAACGTTAGATGGCAGCAGCGCGCCCTCATTTCTCCGTTTTGGTGAACTGAGCCCCCAAAGCCCACGGGTGAAATGTGATGCTTTGCGCCTCAAAACCATTCGCGTCTCTCCATGACCGCGTTACCAGTGTCGGCGTAGCAGGATGGAAACACATTTTCCGGTTTCACCTTTCACGTTAAAACACTCACTGCGCCTACGAGCGTTGTAACTGCAGTTCAACCACACAGTGACGCTTTTATTTTGAGTGAGAGCTCTCTTTATTTTCGGGTCTCTCGTCCCTGACTGTAGTTAACTTGACACAGCTGACAGCATTTATCTCCACGACAGGGAGCCTGCGAGCAACAGCTTTCCTCAGACTGACACAGAATGGAGAGAAGCTGACGCACCGTTATTTACCGGACCGTTAACTTTCCTCCTCCAGCCTTTCCTCATGCCATCACAGCCTACATGTTCTGCTAGACCAGGAAAAATACCTGAGAGTTAGTTTTGTAACATTTTGACCACTGAAGTTCTGACAATTCCTCCTTATTGTTTTCTTCTTCTCCCCCTCTTCTTCTTTTTGGACACTTTAACCGCGTTATTACGCATGATGCGCAAAAGGATGGCTCCTCTTCAGAGACATAAAACCGGAGTACAAAATGTTTTTTATGTCTGTCTCTCCATTTCGGTGGCTTATTCTTACAATATAGACTTAGAACATCCTTTGGTGTTCCGCGGACCAAATTCTAGCTTTTTTGGCTATTCTGTGCTGGAGCATTATCACGACAACACACGCTGGTGAGTCCCATGTTGCACTGTTCCTGGAAACGATATTATTTGCTATCAATGATGCAATGATCTTTTGAAACAAATGTTTAAGTGTCTCCAGAGCTTAGGCTTGTATCCACACCCAATAAATCTAAAACAATAAGGGCTAATGTTCCTCATGAAAAGCCATTTCTGTTTGTTCTGTATCTTTTCCTGCGGGCGGTAGGTTTTCCCTTTTTTATTAAAAGGCTGCTGTGACACTGAGTAAAGACAGTATAAGGTGTTTGGTGAAAGTCCCACTGTGTCCCATCCTCTCCCCTCTCTTCATGTCTGCAGGGTAATCGTAGGGGCTCCGAGGGCAAACTCTACCTACAGTAGCTCTGTGCACTCTCCTGGAGCTGTATATAAGTGTCGAGTTCACAGCAACCCAGAGCGCCGCTGTACAGAGATGGACCTGGGAAGAGGTCAGTCACCGCAGCCTGCAGCACCACCACATCAGCACACAATGACTCATACACTAAGGCCAGGCTCGGGGGGGCAAAACATCATGCAACCACAAACAACGTGAACAGTTCAGAAATGAACACTTAACACAGTAAAATTCCGTATCTGGTGCTACAGTTCACACACACACACACACACATATGCTGGGTGTTCCTGCAGCTTCTCTTGTCCACTCTCTGCATTAACTCCCCCAAGCATCTGTTTTGTTTTATCAGAATAATGCAGCCTTATTCCTTCCCTTAACAGTGCAACAGTTGTTCTTTTAGTTCTGAACCTGCAGATATATGGAGACATGTAAAAGACAAGAGGGTTCTGTGTGCAGAGGTCCATAAATATTTTTGATAAATATGGTTTATGCTTCTGCTAATATTTTCCAAGCACGTGAGCCAAAAAGTTCTACATCACCCCCCACCCCACCCCCTGTTCTGTTCTTGTGGTCAAGAGAGCCAGGGTGCACGCATGGCTTAAATATTAACCCCATGCTCTGTCAATGTGTCACCAAAAAATAAATAAAATAAATCAGCAATGATCACAGTGAGCACATGCTGCTTGGTGGTGAATCACGACCAGGGGAGCTGAATCCTGACAACACACTGACATAGAGAAACACTCACAGCTACATGACATTATACTGAACTAATTGTCTTTAGGGAAAAAGAGAATAAAAGTTGGACGAATGGCGGGAGAAAGATGGTAATCATTTCATTTAAGATTTGAGTTCTATGTTCCATAGATCTTTGCCTTTTTATTAGCTTTATTCTCCTAATTATGTACATTTATGTTCATGCACTGTTACTAGATGCATCTGTATGATTTCTGATGAATATACTAATATTGGCATTATTTGCAAGTCTGTATTTTTAGTAAACACTTCTCAGTTTTATGTGAAACTTCACAGTATGTCACCATTCTGTAGATTACAACACTGCACATTTGCATACACTGTAGTTGTTTTGATGTTTGATTTCCTATTTCTTTTTTCCCGTTTCCTGTTATTTTATGATAAAAAGATAACAGTGTAAGAATAGATGTATAGGGTATAGTATATATATTGTCAAGGGATCAGTTAGCTGACAGAAAGAAAATGAATCAATAATCTGCAGCTGTGTTGATAATCAATTAGTTATTCAAGTAATTTTTCAAGCGTGTTCTACATTCATGTTAAAAAGAAATATCAGCCAGCTATCAGACTTGTTTAAGTCTCAGAAATCAGCCTTGATGTTTACTTCAAAAATCCATAGTCATAGAGCTGGACTAAACTACAGTGATTTTTTTCTTTTAAGTATCTGTCAAATGTGTAAACACCACTTGCAGATTCAGCAGAAATAAATAATAAAAGCCAGAACTCAAAAAAGCTGACAACGGCTGACAAGTAACAAGTTGCTTGCTCCAAGACATCCTCCGTCCTGATGACTCAACGTCTGCAAACTGCTCTCATTGTCTTTCAGGAAACAAGCCGAGAGAGTCGTGTGGGAAGACGTGCCAAGGGGACAGGGCTGATGAGTGGATGGGGGTCAGCCTGGCCCGCCAGGACCGAGCCAATGGCAAAATACTGGTGAGTTCAGGGCCACAGCGCCGCGGTCACTTCACCAAATTGTTTAATGCAAACCATGTATGCTCCTAAAAACAGACCTGATTATACCAACATCACTGTTACAAATGTCTTACCATGAACCGCACTGTTAAACCACATCTGGTCTCAACATAACAACCCTCCTTTAGCATAAAGGCCCCTCCTTCCATTCTCTGTCACTGCTCTGCTCACAAGCTTTGAGTGGTACAACTAAAAACTGAATTTCTGCAGTGATTTTGAATAATCTTTTTGCATAATTCAAAGCTGGAGTCACAACCTAAGTCAGACAGATTTGGAAGCTGCTGTATGGTTACATAATACTATGAAACATTTACCTCGTGTTTGCAGCTGGAAGAGGCAGTGGAACAGGGTTTGTCAAAAGTAGATTGTTGTTTATAAAAAAAATAAAATGAGAGCAGGATTTAGAAAATCAGAAGACTAACTAGTGGTGCTAATCCCAGAGGTGCTTGGCTGGGTGTTTGCATAGAGATCATAGGGCAGCTGGCAGAGTTTGTTTAGGCTTCAGCCGCTCTGCGGTGGTCCCGTCCAAGGGCAGCCTTTCATTAAATGTTAACCCCGGTCTCCTGTGGTGGGTAGTGAGGGAACCAGAAGCCTTCCAAGACCGTTTGAAGGCGACTGGTGGACTGGGATACTTTTGAAACATTCATGGCAGGTGTGAATGTGCTTGAATACCTGTTGCTGATTGACCCTCTCCACTGGGAGTCAGAAAAATCACAAGAATTCCTCTCTCCGAGGACGTCCAGATGACTGTTTGGCCTGTTCAGCCTCTATTCGTTTCAATATGTTTGTCTTTGGTCCATTTTTTATACCTCAGTGGAATGTTTTGGCGTGATTTTCAAACCATTAGTCTTGGCTTTGCTTATCAGTCAGTCTGTCAAAATCTGAAGACTTCTTGGAGTTGTCAGTCTTGGGAATTTGCGTGTTGTATAACAACAAGCTTTTACCTCCACACTCTTTGGCTGTCCAGAGAGGGTTATGATAAAAGAAAGGTGGTGACTTTCCAGAGCCACGTGTTGCTGTGCCTTTTTTCTTTTCTTTTTCATCTGAGTGGACTCACGTTTCTGTGCAACAGGAGAGAAACGGCTGCTTGGCAGATGTGTGCAATGGTGATTTCATCGGCGCTTTCAGTGGAGGCCTTGTTTGTGACCAGCGAACTCTTTAACATGACAACAGCACCATACTCCAGCCATAAAAGCCTCCTTTGCTGCTTCAACAGAACTTGTCAGCTGCTGCAAGCGCTCCTTTTGCTATGTTTATGTCAGCTGATTGATTTTTTTTTTTCTTTAAAGAATCTGCTTCTGCTCAAGAGGGAGAGTTCATGCTGGTATTGCTACTACTGTTGGCCAGGCTGTCCTTTGTTTCTCAACATAGCATCTTGCTTCCAGACAATTGATCTGATGTTCTAGATGCACCCACAATCTGCTTAACTCTTACATTCATTTAGATTGGTTGTGTGTGTGTGTGTGTGTGTACACATGGGAGGGAGACTGGGGGGGGGGTTAAACAGTGAGGGGGGAAATTATGTGAACTTTGTCTGCACAGAGGCATCCAAAACTGTCCCCAGAGCCACAGGAGCTCTACCACCATCCCTCAGGGTACTAAATTATTACCACATTTACACATACTGTATGTATGTGGTCTGACTTGTGCAGAGTTTTCCTCCAAATCTAGCTGGTATTATCCTGTTTGCTTGCTGCTCTGTGGAATGTTTTATTTTGAAAAACCCAGCAGCAAGATATTGTTTTGAGAACTACTCACTGTCAGTTTAAGAAATGTACTCCCTGTTTCAGCAGCAGCACATTAAAGTCAGAATTTGTTCTCTTTCCGATCTTTTAATCCACTTTTTTTTCTGCTGTCTGAACTTTTGGCTTCTCCAGTTGCCTGTGAGGCCTAGAGGAGCTGTTTTGAAATGAAAACTTTTAAAACACACATGTTAATGTGATGATTTTCTTGCTGCACATTAAATGCTGCCTGGGAAAAAAACATATCTCAAGCTGCAGTTGAGATATTCACACCACAGACCATGGCTGTTATGGTCATGGGTTATGGATGGGCTTTAATTCCCCCTCTCATTGACGATCATTTGACAGCCACAGAGACGCACTGACTCCAGCCCAGCGAGGAAGGGGCTTAAACAATCAACGTGGTTCGAGGAACGCCTGCCGTCTGCGCAGTCTGTAATGTTTGTGTTTACGGAACGAGCATGTGTCTGAATTTGTTTTTCGCTTCTGCTTTTCTCTCGCAGGCTTGTGCTCACCGCTGGAAAAACGTCTACTACGACTCAGAACATATCCTCCCACATGGATACTGCTCTATCATTCCTCCAACTCTTCAGGGCAGGACGAAACCGCTCATCCCCTGTTATGAAGGTACAAATTTAATACAGATTTTCCTTCATTTTAACCAATATTAACTTCTCACATTGGGCAGAAATAGACAATAGAGGTCTGGTTAGTTTATTCTAGTGACTTCCAACCCTTTTGAATCATAACCCCTTAAAGTCTAGCAAAGACACAGGTCATGTACTTCATTTGGACATTAGAGTTTATGACAGTTCATCCAAACACATGGCAAGCCTCAGCTGTGCTTCAGGTTTAGCGCAAATTAGCAAATATTAGCACAATAACATGACGAGGTCCTGTTTATTTCTTATCCCTTAAGTCATCTTGTGACCCCACAGTTTTATCCTGGGACCCCATTAGAGGTCCAGACCCCCCAGTCTGAGAACCACTGGTTTAGTCTGTTTATCCTCCTCCATGGTTACATTTTATCACAGCACGTGATCTCAGCAGTCAGCACAGTAAGCGTGAAGCCTCACATCTGCTTCTCACTTCTGATTGGTGTTTTGGCACTGAGGAAGAGTAGCACGAGGGCCATGAAGTGCAATCTTTCATCCCCAGACTAATACAAGCACTCTGGCGAGAGTCGGCTCCTACTACTGAAGGACAAACAGTTTCTAAAGCCAAATACATGTGCATTTGTTGAGTGGGTGCGATTATGGCAACTTTTTTAAAGCACAGATTTTGGCTTGATTTCCCAGAAATCAGGTGTTTCTAAGAAAAGATTTACTCGCAAAGTAGAGAAATCAGATTTTGTTATGATTGTAGTAAATCAGATCCATTTGTGCTGCAGGTTGTTTTCCTTTGTGCGCACTCTGCAACACTAAAATCAAGTTCCATTTGAAAAATAATGTTCTGAATAACATTGTAAGCTGACTCATGCAAATGTGTTCTTCATATGTTTTGATATGTGACTCAGAGGTATTTATCAAAGGCTTTTTTACACCTTAATTGCGCTCCCAGGTCAGGATTTCACTTCCTTCCGTAACTCTTGTTGCCAACAGTTGTAGAGAAGCCAGACAGACTTTGCATGGGATGATATTTACAGCAAATCCAAGCTCAATATTTTTGTAACCTGAGAGCACTGTGATCGAACCCCCCCTTCCTTCCCTCCCCAAGTAAGAGGTCCTCTCAGTCTGCTTTCTGCCCCCAGATTCCTCTTGGATGGGACTGGGACTTTGACTAGCTCCATATGGAATGCAGGAAAAACTCCAGTAAATGCTGGCTCAAGCACACAGTGAAATAATTTGTGGTTTGTTTTTTCTTACAGACTATAAGCAGAAGTATGGGGAAGAGCACGGCTCGTGCCAAGCCGGGATAGCAGGAGTTTTTACAGAGGTCAGTAACACTGCTTGTTCATCTTCTTAATCCATGTAATACTCTCTTTCTGTTGTTTGCTGTTATCCAAACTCTGCAGTCTGGACACTCATGAATCACTTTTCAAACATAATAACAATTACCATTCTTTGCATTTCCATGTTACATATTAATAGAAAATATTAGTCATTCTCATGTTCCTTACTGTCTTTTTTCTTATCCAGGGACTCATTTTCTCAATTGAAAGTATGATCACAGTTAACACTACCACATGCCTAATGTTTCCAAGAACCTTTTTTCTTCACTCTTTGTTGATTTTTACTCTGGTATTCTGAGGATAGTTAGCAGAGACATTATATATGGAGCTGAGGGGGATTTTTTTTCTCCCACGTTGTTTAAGATGTCAAATGATGTGGAAAATCTGAATTCTACAGTCATACTATATATGCAGTACGTGTTAGCAAACGCTCTGGTGACTAAGTGCTGATAGCTGCTAGCTTATGTTTCCACAGGCAGATTCTGTAGGAAAGGCTACTGCGGCCTCGCTCGACCTCTGGTGTGGTTCCACTAGATAAAGTTCTTGAGAAAAAAAGACGTATATATAACATATATTCAGTATAGATTCACTACTGTTTCACATATGGCACCATCCTTAAAGTGCACAACCACCTTTTTGTATCTTCAAAACACCTTTGGATCTCCCACATGTTTGTCTGTGAGTAGTCTAGAAAGATGAAGCCAGTGCAGTGAGCAGCGGTGGTGAGAGGAAGGTCAAACATATTTAACTTCTAAAAGCATTTTTGTGGAAATATAGTGTGACAGGAAGAAATGTGCATATGAGAAATAAATTAAGATTTGAAAAATGTATATTTGATCAGTTTAGACGTTTTGCTTTCTGTACATTAGCAATATAATTCTTTCCTGATGTTGCCTGTGAGCAGCATGTTCTGCAAAGGTCCTTTTCAAGTCTCAAATTACAGCTATGCTTAATTTGGGACATACAGTAAAGTACAGTAGGCTGAAAGTGACTTAAAGTGTGTCCTCGGAGCACAGCTGTGCCCTCAGGCTGGAACCACTTTCATTGGTGAGAAAGAGTATGATGGGTATGAGTATGAATTTTATGTAATTAGTGAATTTTTGTTTGTTTTGTTTTTCTAATTTTACCTATCCTCAATAATATGATTATTTTGGCTTTTAAGATGGTGCTTATCTCTTTACAGTTAATTATTTTCTTTAACAAAGACACATGCAAGATAGAATCAGCAGTGCAGAAAGGTCACGCACATGGCTTTGCTTTTAAACATGATTTCCTTTTCATTGATGCTAAAATGGGATCTTTTCACATGATCTCCCTGCTAATTTGCTGAACATTAACGACAAATTCTTTGACGTGTGTTTCTACACAGCGTCATGTGTGTTTCAACAGTGTCAAAGAGCCTTTGAAAGTCTTGTCCACGGTTGTTTTGATCACTCAGGCATAGAGCAGAGTAACACGTCATGTTACAGGGATTAGTTTCATTATTTTACTACATAAACCCCAATGCTATGCAGGTGTGGAACTATGTGAGATTGTTGCTGTGTGTGAGAGGGTTCAGTCGACATGTGAAAGCTGTAAATAACACTGAAGAGAAGACTTCTGACCTCAGAAAAGAAAAGATTCTGATAATGCTGAGCTCCACAATGAACCTACTGTTTTAAAACCAAAGAGAAATCATCAAACCCACTCTTTTCACAAGCTGAGAACACCGCTGTTGATCTGTTAAAACACTTAAACGACCCCCCTTGAAAGAATGTGAGGAATTCAGGAAGAAGATGTCCAACTGTTAAACCTTATCCTTGTCTGAACCGTGGTCCATACGCCTGGTGGCGCCCAGATGTTTGACACCACAGCACAGGGACTGTATACTGCTGAGTAAGGTCCTTACTGTGTTGTTCACTTTGTTTGTATGAAGCAAGAGCTCTCAGTGGTGGCCACACAGGCTCCAGTGTAACTGAAGCATCGGGTAATGAGCAAGAACACAACACCTTTTATTGGCTCTGTGTAGTCGAAACAGAGCATCTTAATTGTCATGCTCTGGCTCTGTTAACTGTTAGCTGTGGACCATCACAACAAAAAAACTGTGAACAACTCATTTTACAGCTGTCAATTTTGCTCTGAATTCCTCATCACATCAAAGCTTCATCTGGCATGCCATCTGGCTATGTGGTTAAGAGGAGCAGATAGCACAAACCATTCTGTGGCCACTGGTTAACCAGACGTTCACCCAGCAGCGTCTTTCTTTTTTTTTCTTTCCTCTCTTCAGCAGGCTACTGCAGTGCAGACAAAGGTGAGTCAAAGCCAGAATTATCTGAGTGAATGTGTTTTTTTTTTTAATTCTCAGGAGTTGGTGGTCATGGGGGCACCGGGGTCATACTACTGGACTGGGACGATCAAGGTGTATAATCTGACCTCTGACTCTTTCTACAGCCCCAACAAAGAAGACGTGGACTCCCATAGATACAGCTACCTTGGTAAGAGTCTGTTAATGAGTTAATTTGTGTCAAATGTCAAATACATCAGTGCAAAGAAGCTGTAGTTAATTATTGTCTGTGTCTCCAGGCTATGCTGTGACTGCAGGACACTTCTCCTCTCCTAATGTAATAGACATAGCTGCAGGGGCACCTCAGCACAGCGGCAGTGGAAAAGTAGGGACTTCATTTTTTGTCTTATTTCCAGCTGTTGAACTGAAGTCCTCTTCTGTTGCTTGCTACAACAATTTTTGTTTTTCTCCCTGCACAGGTTTACATTTTCAAAATCGATGGTGTGTCTTTGGTGAAGAGTTTTCAAGCCTCAGGGAAAATGGTATGAGCTCGGATGCGGTCTCATATTGTTCTCTGATAGTTCTGTTTTTAATCATTATACAGCACATATTTTGCATTGAGGTTATTGTTATATTATACTCTTTCATCAGAAACAGTACAACACTACTTTTTAACTTAATTTAATCTGCCTCAGGGTTCATGTAGTTGACTCTGAAGATACGTTGCAGACGCGCTACTCTAATTGCTTTGTTGTCAGAGTTGCTCTGTTTATGTCTGCTTTAAGTGTTTAGACAGTAACAGCGATTTAAAGAAGGAACACACTTTCCAGAAACCAGAGCCAGGGAGGTAGCTAATGCTTTTCATTCAGAGTAAACAAAACAAAGTCAGGGTAGTTTTAAGACATAAGCTGTGTAATATTACTATGGATATAAAAGGGAAATAAATCCAGAGTGTATGTCAATTGTATGAACTGAAGTGTCTGTGATCTGACCCATTGCTCTGTGGCTCGGCTTGGTTCCAGATGGGCTCTTACTTTGGCTCCTCATTGTGTGCAGTTGATCTGAACCAGGACGGCCTGTCAGACCTGCTGGTGGGGGCACCCATGCACAGCCAGCTCCGGGATGAGGGCCAGGTGTCTGTGTACCTCAGCAAGGGCAATGTGAGTGGGATCTGTGGGTCAGAGGGAACATGATACTGTAACTCAGAGTTTTATTTACTACAGTCTCTCTCTCTCTTTGCCCTACACATGACGTTTATGTGCTGTTATTTTTGTCTGCACTGTCGATTTTTAGCTTTGCTCATATTTGATTTACTTCTGACCATATTTATTATCGTGTTACCAGAATAAAACAGTGGAACATTGTGTGATTCAGCAGGTGAGATTATTTAACAGACCAAGACTAGAGCTTCTGTTTATACTTTTTATATCTATGAGTTATAGCGAGGAAACTGACTGTCTGTTTGGTTGTTAAATTAGTTTGATAAAAGCCAACGAACTGCAGCTGTGACCAGATAATTTTATCAGTGCAAAGCTGCCGTAATTTCACTGAAGCAGTGAACTGTAGGACCTTTCTTCTTTCATTTGCCAGCTCTGTATATAAACTGCTTTCTTGTCTGCTTCTGTATTTTAGGGGGTGATGGAGGAGGCCGGTGTTTTGACTGGAGACAGTGCTTTCAATGCACACTTTGGAGAATGCATTACTGCAATTGGAGACCTAGATGACGATGGTTATCAAGGTCAGTAGAGTGTTACATTAGAAATTGCCTGCTTGACTTTATAAACATGTTTTTATACTCTGTGCAGAGAGAATAGTCTCCACTCAATGTCCACTTGCTTTTTTTTGGTCTACATCAGCAGATGAAGTTCGCTCATTTGTTGCTGCACATTAAAGACTTCTTGTCTATGTTTCTATAAGCTTTATTACAAATAAATTATGCTATATATTATTACAAGTATTTCATATGTTATTATGTTTTAACAGAAGCAGTACAATCCTGGCTATTGTTTACACATTTTGCATTTTACCAATTGGAATATGGAGAAATTGAGATTCCAAACCTGTGGGTTGGAGCTCCTTCACTGGGTCACAACATAAATCTTCGATTGATGGGATAAGACAGAAAGAAAAACAAAGTTCTGTTATTTTTTTTATAATTTAGTTTTTGTTATGTGGTAAATTTTGCATGGTTTTTCTTTCGCTCCTTGAAGGAACCGCTGACAACTGATCTGAAACCTGTGTAAAGAAGTAACAAATGACAGAAAGGAGAATAACTCACAGAACCACATAAAGGAATTTAACACATTTCAGTCCATTATACACAAATCACTTGTACATTAGTGCTGACCTTTTTTCCAACCATGCCACAGGTTTGTAGTTTGATCTCCTTTTAACTTAGCGGAAAGACTGTTTTGAAAAATCTTCTGCAAAACAGACCGAAACAAATTAATATCATTTAACATATTAATTTCAACTTAAGTCTCAGATGCCAGAGTGTCCTTAAATGCACCAAGAGGGAATGATTTCAAAACAGGCCCTACATGCAGAACAACTGGTATTGTCTCTAAGTATCTCTGGGCATGTAAACTCCTTTTAGCCACTGGGAGAGGTCAGAGCAAAGCTGGGGGTGGTGCTTTATATGTACAAGTCTCGTAATGGCCCTCCAGTGGTCTATGAATCTATAATCCAGGCAATGGCAACTGCTTTGTAACAGTATTCAGTGCTATTGTCCCATGCAACAAACCCATTTCCTCTGTCATCTGGCAAGTAATAAAGTTACACAGTTTATATTCTTCACATCAGCCCACAAGCAAATGTTGGCTGGGAGAGTTGCTCAGTAGGTGTAGCAAAGCCCCGTCATTTACACAGACATTTTGTTTCGATTACCCTGCGGCGAGGAGGATCTGTAGAAAATATTGCCCTCTCTCGCCCTTGTGGGCACAGATTCATCCAGTCGCAAACCAAATTATCTTCACACACAGACGTACATTGACGCTGTCTGTTTCCCTGGCGGCTCGACTTGGCGTCCGTATTACACTTGAGGCTCGAAACTGCTGCCCGGTTTCATCTCTGTGTGAGATACGCCTTGTGCCTTGCAGCCTGGCACAGTGTGTGTGTGTGTGTGTGTGTGTGTGTGCGCGGAGAAAGATGGCAGCTGGGAAGTATAACTCATCTTGTAACTCGTCACTGTCGGAGTGTCGAAAGAGCCAGAGATTGCTCGCTGACTGACAATATTATTTACAACTTAACTGCTACCATTTAATTTGAAAGAACTACTGTAGAAATCAGAATACACATTTGGTTTCACTAAGAACAAAAGACTTGTATAATTCTATTTCTACATAATGAGTTAATTATTGTGTGAAATTTACTTGAAAAAAACTGTAGTTCTTTCACCATATCTGCTGGTATGCTGCACCACATGGCATGGAGGTGTTTTGGTTTATAAAAAGAAAGTTTATATATGGACTTTGTGTGGAAGTAGCATAAGGAGACGTTGTTTCAGTGCTTTCGCCAGGACTTTATAGTCTTGTTTCCACTTTCTCAGAGGTCGCACAAGTTTTTATGGCCACTAACAACACTTAATTGTCTATTAAGAGTCTTACTGTAACAGCTTGTTCCCCAGGCACTGGCCCAGCTGAAAGTAAACGGGGGGTTAATGAAAGCTTTTGTACACATTCACAAACACACACGCTCATTTATGTACTCATTTGTTTCTGTTCTAACTTTTCAAAGAATCTTTTTTTTGTCCTATTTGTGTCTTCAGATGTAGCCATAGGAGCACCTAAAGAGGATGACTACGGAGGAGCTGTTTATATCTACCATGGAGATGCTACAGGAATTATCAACAAATACTCTATGGTAAGACGACATGCCGATACCATAAAGATGTTTGTTTTTTAATGGTAAGAAAAGGAAGATCGTATTGTGATTTTTCTTTTGTCTCAGTAAAACCAAACTTGTCTGTTTTTACACTTGCTTTTTTACAGATGAAACAAACAAGATATAACTAAATTTAGAAGTGTATTTGTGAGTTCTGGAGATAGCCAGGCTAGCTGTTTCCCGCTGTTTACAGTTTTAATGCCAAGCTAAGCTACCAAATGTGTTACTTACTGCAAGTCTGTAAAAGCAAAGATCTTTTGTCTGTGAAAAGCAAACACAGAGCAGAAACACGTTACACAATGTGCTCTTTTCCACATCGGCTCACATGTTATTTGAAGGCTGGTATCATCTGTTACAGAAACTGTCTGGGCGCAGTATAAATCCTGGTCTGCAGATGTTTGGCCAGTCGATCTCTGGCAACGTGGACATGGATGGCAATGGTTACGCAGGTACAGTCATACCAGACTGGATGAGCACTCAGGAACATGGAATAAAAACACAACAAATGGAAAAGGATGGGATTATTAAATATTTGGTTTTGCCCCCTCATGGTTTTCATTCATTCTCCTGTTGTAGCAGAGTTTCAGACTCGTGATAGAGGCATCTTGTTTACTGCATTCCACAGCTGACATTCAGACTTAGCCAGCATGACAGTTTAAAAGACCTCTGTGCATTGTTTTGGATTTGCAGGTGTAATGAGTGCTGTCAGCAGATGTTGCATTAATATGACATCTTCTTTATGGCTTTTTAAACCAATGTTTTCGTTGCAGATGTCACTATTGGAGCTTTCATGGCAGATAGCGTGGTGCTGCTGAGGTGAGTAAATCTCTGTGACACAGCAGTGTTTTTTTTTTCTTCCTCTGACTCGATTTGATGACCGATCTCTCCCACACTGTGTTCCCCCGTCGGCTGATATGGTTTTAGGTCCCGGCCTGTCATTACGGTGGATGTCTCCATCTTCCTGCCTGTCTCCATCAACATCACTGTGCCACAGTGCCACGAGGGCAACCAGAACCAAAACTGCTTCAACGTCACAGTCTGCATGCGCTTCCGGGGTAGACAGCTGCCTGGACAGATAGGTGAGGACAAATCCTGGCAAGAAAAACCTCCCAGAAGTTCTCAGTCCACTCTTAACCACCTGTGACTGATATGACTGGCACAGATCTCACTGCTCTCACCCACTGAAACAAAAACGGATTGCCACAGAACAAAAGATTTGAAAGTAATCAAAACCCAAGCAGATTTATTATATATTATGAGGAAGTGAATTTCATAACCCTTGAACTTTTAATGGTCATTTTAAATGAGGAAAATTTGTAAGCATGCAGTTCTCCCCATGTTTGGAGACAGTCAGTGTGGTTAGCCTTTGGCCTGCGACTGACTGTCAGTCCTTATGGCCGATGGTTTACCCTTCAGCCTTTGCTAACTGGCTCTTGGGTGCGGTGCCTGTTGAGCACTGAGGTGCAGTCCTGTTCCAGTGTTTGGGTGTGGTCATTCGTAGCCCCCCTAGGGGAGCAGGAGCCCTGTCGTTACATAATAACTACGTCCTGGCTCGCAGGAATAAAGCTTCTCTGTTTAGCCGTCTGGCGAACATTATGGAAAGTGCAGCACCATGTGTTTGGTGACTCCCATAATGAAACCTTCCTTTGCCTCCTCTGGAGTGAGCTCATGGCGTTCCCTCTGTTGGACGGAGGAAACAGTAGGCTTTGGTCCGACTGGGGTGTGTTTGCCACCCCTCCCACTGTTTTACCAGTATGACACCCTCTTGAAGCAATTACTACAGACTGAGGCTGATTCATTCAGAGGAATGGATTTTAAATGGCCGGAGGCCCATATATGGTTTTCTCGGAAACATTGGTAATATTTGACTTCATGCTTATGATTTCTCAAGTCAAAATATATTTGAAGTGTTTCAACATCACTCGAGCCAGGGCTGGAACCAGCAGGAATGTTGTTATTGAAATGTTTTCTCTCACAGCAAAACTAGTTCTGCCCCACCAGCTGGAAAATTAATTTCCTTTTTTTGTTAATCCTTGTCTGCTCACCTTAAGCTACAGAAATATCTGCACAAAGAGCTTGTTTTCATGTGTAAGTCCAGTTTGTCAGTATTCATTTCAGCATAAGCTAACATTAATAAAATAGCTTATTCTACAGTGTCTTGCATCTAGATGAAATTGAGCTTCATGATTGTTTGAAGCCAGTGCTGAGTCAGTGTTCATCACAGTAGCAAATCTATGGGCAAATAACATTAAATCCACTGAAATTAGTACTGTTTTTTAATGCAACATAGAACAAAAGGTTCTTGTTAAATGAAAATAATATCAGATGATTTGACCAAGAAATGTCAAACATGTTCCCATCTTCCCTCTGACTCACATTAATTTAACTGCAGTGAGAGATAATTTATTTTTTCCCATGTTTTGATGGCACCCACCAGAAAACCAAACCCTGCATACTCCAAGTGTTTCCCAAGATAATCTTTGCTGAATGAACCATCAGTCGATGTTCTGTGTTAACACTGTTTCTGTCTCTTCTCAGAGTTGCTGTATAACTTGACAGCTGATGTGGACAAGCGACAGAAGAGCCAACCTTCCCGGATTTACTTCATTCAGAGCGGATCTCAGATCAGCCAGATGAGCCAGCAGTTCAGTCTGGAAATCAACAGGGAGGAGTGCCAGCGATACACGGCCTACGTTAAGGTAAGTGTGGACCATCTGGCCTCACTGCTTGTGGTGTTTGTGTTGGGTTGTCCATGTGTTGCTCATATCCTCAGCTGATCTCTCAGTTGCTTTTCCCATGGCCTTGAGCGCTCTCAGCCTGCAGTGTTGATTTGTGATATGAGTTATTTTCTTACATGGTTTGTTTTCCTTCTTCATTAATGTAGTTTTTGGTTAGAGGATCTGAGTCTGTAGTGACGTATCCAGCTAATGTGTTTAGACAGATCAAACTAAGAGAAAAATGTAAATGTCAAGATAAAGGAAGGACCATCACATATCTCATAATGATGCAAGAGCACTGGCTGCTGTAGCTGGAGGCTAGGGATCAACAGGCATCTGCTGGGAAGCTATTTGTGTCACCCTGCTGGGTTAGGTTAAAGGTAACAGTCAGGCGCTTGATGGTTCATGAAACCATGCTGCTCAAGTGTGCGTCTGCAGAAACTGACAGAAACAGGAAACAGAGTCTCCTTTGTCATAGCATAGTCCCTCTATTGTGTTCCTCTGTGATTTAGTTGCGAAGCCACAGAGAGGGTCCTCGTCCTGAGGGCACCATCCATGTTTCACCTCTTCTAATATAGAGGCCCTTTGCAGGCCTGTAAATTTCACTGGTGTTCTTAACTGTGCTCTCCAGGCACTTTCACCGTGGGAGGCTGAGCTACTGTCTGAGGGGGGCTGTCATTACTGCGCCTGCCTCTCTTCCTTCAACCATTCAGACTATAATGAGTATATATATCACAGAGCAGCTGTAGCAGTGAGCTTCCATATTCTCCACAACACACACATCACAGATATCAAGGTTTATTCAGTGAAGTCTGGCCTGTCTTTATCCAGGCCCTTCAATAAAACTGGATAGTTTTGCACATGCACATTTTGGATTTAATTTTCACTTCTCTTTGCCTAAGTTTAACACAGAGAACATTAACAGGAAAGTAAGTCATTTAAAGTTGTGTTTCTGCCCAAATAAATCTGACATTTCAACACTTGGGTTTGTGGGTGGGCGAGTGAATTATCACTCAGTTGTAGCTTGTAGCTGCCACATATCTGTGGCATCTCTCTAGCTGTGAGGTAAACACGCTTGTGCTTTAAGTGCCATTCATCAGGCCAGATGTTAAGTTCAGGGATCAGCTGTATTTTGCAGCTCTGTTGGTTGGTTTAGGTGCTAATGTAGCTGGATAAAATTACACTTCATTGTTGTTAAAGGAAGTTAGATACAAAGATCGATACCGTTTTTCTGTCTCTCCTGTTCATGATGAAACTGGAGCCAGGAGGTGGTTAGCTTAGCTTAGCACGAACACTGGAAAAGGGGAATAGCTAGCCTGACTATATCCACCTCTGCATCCACCTCTCCACTGTTTTACATTTCATTTTCTGTACAGATTAAGTAAACAAGATATAATATGTCAATTATTGACCTTTTGAGGTTTTGGACCAAGCTTGTTGTCTCCCTGTGTTTCTAGTCTTTATGCTAAGCTAACTGTCTCCTGAATCCAGCCTGAGAGAAACTAGCTTGTCTCCTAACAAGAAAGCAAATGAGCAAACGTTTCTCCCAAAATGATGAACTACTCCTTTAATACTCAGTACATATTTCAGTTTACAGATGCCAAATGTATTTTGCAGTGACTTCATGCAGATAACATTACATCTTCCGTCTGTAGGAGTATTTGGGCTGGCTTGACTGAGGTGTGAAGTGCAGCGTGGTTGTCACTGCAGCTGTGTGGATTATTATTTTTTCACTATATGTATCCACAAATTCCACCTGCTCACCAGCAAAAACCAAAAATGAGATTCTCAGAGCTACCAAATGCTGAAACGCCACACAGGATAGTGAAGGTGTGGTGCCCAAATTACACCCTTACCAGACTGTTTACAGGCAGAATGACTTGTATATGTAAGAAAAGTAAGAGGGACAGAGATTACGACCTAGCATGATAACTGTCTGCTATGGTCATCACACAGGATGTGTTTGTTCTAAACTTTAGAGAGGAGCTGACAAATCACCATAATCAGAGGTGATCTGTCTCCGCTCAGAGAGAGGGTCTAGTCTTTTTGACCAATCGCATCATTTATCTTCCACATGTGTCTGCCCGCATGAGCCAGTCCTCCCATTCCCCAGAAGAGGCATGCTAATGGAAACCAGCTGCTTCCCCGAATGCATCCCCAAGGGTGGGAGGTGGTGGGTGGGTGATGTGGGGATTGTGCCCCTCCACCCCACCCTTCTCTCAGCTAAAACATGCAGTGAAAACACAGGACCAGGGTTATAGCGTCACAGCAGGGTGCTGGGCCACTGTTGTGTCAACTGGAGCTGCATGCCGGCGCTGCTGATGGAAAACCCTCACGTCAGGGTTGATTGCTCAAGCCCTGATGCATGAGGGCCGGTGGAAGGAGGCCATGAGCTATTCTGAGCTGCTCTCACGTTTATAACTGCTCTGACCATCTGTCGACCCCGTTTGTTGACTTTATAAATTAAACACTTTTAAAGGACGTCAGTTAACAGCAAGGTTTAATAATGCACTGTTGTATTTGTTCAAAAGAATGTACATGCACAGGACTGGAACAGACATGCTTGATTTTCACCATCTGAAATCATGTACAAAGCTGGACCTGCCACTCAGTAAATCATGTAGTGTTGAGAACACAAGGGCATAACAGGAGTTATTCAGAGAGCACAAAGTACAGAAGCCAATAGTTCAATCCTAACATTTTTTGTCTGGAGTAATTCCTTCTGAAATTATGCAAGTCTTTCATGTTGATCATTTTAAACATGTTTTCATTGGCAGCGACTAACAGCATACCAGTCCTCCAGATGGACTTTGTTTGGTTATTTTTAGTGAAATAAACTCCATGCAAGCTTTTACTTCAGTTGTACCTCACATTAGGAAGGAAAGCAGTTCTTAGCAGCGATGAATGATTAGGGTCCAGATGACCAGAGGGGCTGTGCGTGAGATGGAAATTAGTCATTTAACAAGAGAACCACCAACTACAAGTGGAAATTCTTAAGTTGGATGTGTTGTATTAAGTAATTTTGTACAGTTGGCTTGTTAGACTGGCATAGTCTCTCATTGTGCACACCACAGTACTTTGAGCATAATAGCTTGAAGGCCTGGAGTAAAATTCATGTGCAAGTGGATGCCTCAGTTATTAAACTTTATTATAGTGGCATCAAGGAACAGTCAAATTCTTATGAGACAGGTAACTGACTTTGTACATGAAGACATTTTTTTTTTTTACTGTACATTACTTACTGGTATGCTATGTGGGATGGGTATAAGAAGGATTAAACTATAGGAACTGGAGGATGTATGCATGCTATATGCTGAGTGGAGCACACCAGTGCCCTTAGGTTTAAAGTGCAACAGGTGTTATGTCAACATTACGTTGTGATATATGTCTTACTTAAAACCATAAAGCATTCATTTTTCATCGTGTCACATACTATTTGGTTGTAGTCTGGCTTTTACTGCTCACTTGGCTTTGATTTATTACTTGTCTTAGTAAACACACTTTAAGTGTACCTTTGTTAGATGTTCTGCACTTCTTCCTTGATCACCGCTCATGGCATGTTTACGTCTTTGGCGATTCTTCCGTGGTCATATACGTGCTTCTACTCCAGCAGTCCCATCACGCCACACGTGAGCCTTGAAATCATGCCAAGAGCCACTTCCATTTGTGGTCATGAGTGGTATTATGCAGCTCTGTAGATGCAGCACGGTCTCCAAGGAGGGGCTAAAAAAGGCAGCTAGAGCCCTGCCTATAACAGTTGTCTGTTTAATTTAGCTCGTAAAGTATCCTGCTCACTTTCCTCTGGCCTATATTCCACTGAGTATGTGCCCTATATCTCATGTCCCCCCCTAACATTTGCTTGGCACCACTGGAGTATTTAAAGCTCCATCAAACTTTATTCTGATGCCTGCTGCTGTTATTGGGGCATCTGCAGGATGAACATTTATCTGTCAAGGCTAAATGCATTGAGGCCATCTCCAGTCTTCAGTTGCATATGACTGAATGGAAAATCTAGATCATGCAAACATGTTAGCTTTGAACAATACAATGCATGAGATTTTCAGACTGAGTAGATGGACTGATGATGGTCTACAAAGTTACAGAGGGAACCAGGTTAGTTGTAGCATTACCTCTGCTAATTCAGTTGAAAGGCGGTAATGTTTTGTGTGTCTGTTTCGTAGCGTCATATCTCATTCTCATCTCATTTGGCTTAATTGGATAGACCAACATGCTGCCAGTATCCACAAATGGATGATTTCTAAAATAAGGCACTCTCAAAATAGCAAAGCTAAAATAATTAGTTAATTCATTCATAAGTTGTTAATCTACAACAATTTTGAAAAGCTATTATTGCAGCAAAAATGCCAACTTACCTGACAGTATATGGACTACATTATGTAGTGAAATCCACTAATCTGTTCCTCAAAGTCATTCAAAACAAATAAGAAAAATCATTTACATTTACTGTTTGACCCGAGTTTGCTCTCTGCAGACAAACAGGAAGCCCTGGAGAGTAAAGCAAAGCAGTCACTGCATCCCAAAGAGTCCCCAGTTAGACAAAGTCCCAGAGCCTCAACGCTGTCTGGCACGTGGAAACCCAGA
The DNA here is from genome assembly GCF_001640805.2 of Lates calcarifer. NCBI lineage: Eukaryota > Metazoa > Chordata > Actinopteri > Centropomidae > Lates > Lates calcarifer. The sequence continues at coordinate 5,158,983 of NC_066848.1, read as the reverse complement.
GTCGGGCCGCTGCCACACTGCCTGCTTTGTTTGCCTCTTTACAGTTCAATAGAAATGTGCAATTCCCTTGATGCCATTCCCGCGGTTTCATTTACCTCAGGCCAAGAGAGCTGATACAATGAAAGTATATAGTAGGAGGGTAATCAAATCCAGCTGTCTTCTGTTACACATGGCAGCAAGTCAAGCACCTATTTATAAAGAACCTAATGAAAAAACGCAAGAAGAAAATCCTATATACTATAAGTGAGCTGCAACAATAAATCAAATGGAAAATGTCAGATACTGTCACATAAAGTTCAGCTGAATGCTTTGTCTGTTATTGTTGATAGCATTTACTGGCTTCTAAAGAAGAGCTATTCAGGTTAATTTTAGCTCAGGGTAACATTTTGGTCAGGATTTCCCTACATGGTCATGCCAGAGTGAACATTAGACTGTTCTTCTTCAGGCTTGTTTTGGGAGTGCACAGCCAACAGACCTTTGTTACAATAAAACAAGTCAAATTTCATGTGAAGTTCCTCTCGCATGCACTGAGGATATACACTAAGTGAGATATTATTTTTGGTATGGCTGCTCATTAGACCTAGTCTGTGTTGTTGCCATAGTAAATCCATCATTGTTACTCATATCAAGGCAGGCCAAAGGTTGGGTAGATTTGATGATTTGTTGATTTTGGCAGCTAAGCATGCTGGGCAGAATGTTTCCGCAGTCTTTTGGCCGCGCTACTGCCACACGATGCCATTGCAAGGCTGCGTAATGGGTGGCCAAGTCTGACCACAATGAAAGAGTTTCTCTTGCCATGTTTCCCACTTCCACTGCAGAGGAAACGTGTGTGTACGGGTGTTCAGTGTGAATGCGTGCATGTAGAGTCAGAATGTCATAATGTGATGGCGCCTGTGCTTCACCACACTAGAATAAGACAAAGGACTACTCCATCATTTGGCATCTTCGTGACACTTCCTCAACAACCTGGTGGTGACTCCGTCATCATTTCCCACTACTTGACCCATTTGTTAATATTAGTGTATATTCCTGAGGTGATGGCGTCAGCATCAAATTCTGCTTCCCATACAAACACCCAAGATCTGACAAAAAGGAAGTGGAACAAATATATACAGAGTGCATTTGTTTATGTCCGGCAGTAATTGTAACTTGCCCTCATCAGGTGGATTTGACTAACGTGTACTGCAAGTTTTATCAGGGCTTTGTCTAAAAACAATGGCTCCAACAATAAAAGTTGAGTAAAAGTTCCCCAGATCTTGTGCACAGTGACAAAATCAGCTGCAGGAAGCATCTGGAGACCTCCTCTATCACCAGGATGGAATGGACTCAAACACACTCACAAACACAGTGAACTTTATTTTAAAAACTGCACATTTTGAGCTGCTCCTCCCTGCTTGTATCACATCCATCAGCGGGTGGTTTTCTCCTGAGATTGAAGCACTAGTTTTCAACAAAAGCATTTAATTATAGTGTAGTATTTAAACTGACCAGACATGATGCAGAAATCAGCAACTATGAACTTTTGCAAAGACTATTGTAAATCCTCATTCTTCTACTGCCCTTCTTTCATTAATTGAACGAGAGCACAGATAGCAAGCTTCCTGTTTATACAGAAGGAATATTTATCATGATGTTGAAGGAAGTTAATCTCTCACACAGGAAGTCTTCAGATGCTTGTTGTTCTTTCTAAACGGAAACAAAATTGAGAAATGTAGTTCCTGTGCCTTTAGTTAAATAAGTTCATGAATAAAATCCAATAAAACATTCTGTGTCTGCAATCTATATCCAATTACATATATTTACCCCTGCAATTATAGTTGAGTGTTTGAAATCACTGTGCAATGTCTTATTGTTTGTAGTAGTAGTATTAGTATTCTTCCCATTATTGCCTAAAGCATAATACAGACTTAAATAGTGTCTAAATTCACCTTATTCCTATTTGATTCCTAGTTCTCCAAACACAGAGCTGCTTCCTTAAAAGGACCTTGTCAGGATTCTTCTCTTTTTTTTTTTCATCCAAAGGTTTGTTTTGCTTCTTAGGAGAGCCTTGCATGTGTCCTTGTGCTGACTCCACACTCATCAGTCAGGTTACAATAGAGATTAGCGAGGGGTTAAAGGTAGGTAGACAGGATGATGACGGGGGCCCTGGGTCAAGAATTTGGAAAATGAAGAGGCTATAATACGGGAACTTTTAGACTAATTTACTTTCACTTCTGCTTCTGAATTTCTAGCGCTCAGCCTTACAGCTTTGGGTTCAAGAGTGTAAAGCTTGTAATTCTCTCAAATGAGATGTAGTAATAACACTGAAAATAGCACAAAACCGATGAGGTGTTGAGAATGTCACAATGCAGGAGCAGGGTGAGGAGGAACTAAGATATGAGGGAACACATCAGTCTATTTATAGGTGGCTGGCAGTGTTTCAGATCCAGATATTGCACTAATACAGCTATAGTTAGCATTGGCATTAGGTCAAGTTGTTGTTGATACAATGTAGTAAAAATAACACACTGATGAATTTGGTATGTTTGAGCAGTAAACCTATTCCATCTGCCAATTTCCACCGGGGAAGTGAGGCACCTTTCTCTCCTCCTTTATAAATCCCAGCTGTGGTTTTAACTGTCCAAGGGTCAAATGTTGAATGCCTTCTTCATGATGCATGTGAGACCATAAAAGTTTCCTGCAATTTGTGTTTACGTGAACGTTGTTTTAAAAAGCAATAAATTCAATACACTTGGATTCTCCAAGGCGTAAGAGACGTATATCTCCTTATCTGCACCCCTGGGATCTTTATTGAGGGAGAGTCATTTTACTGAAAGTCTTAAGCAAAGTGGTGTGTGTTTCGGTTGTGCGTTAGAGAAGAAAGTTGGTGTGTGAGGCAAGGATTTTGAATAGCAGATAGTGTTCATTTCTGCATTTAAATATTCTGCATGCATGCTGTGTGAAGAGCAACATGGCATTTATTGGTGTTTATTTGTGACGGAGCCTCACGCATGACAGTACAGATGGTATATGTTTCCTGTCAGTTACGTGATGGTGCTCCTCTGTTTTAGCCAGGAGGAAATATGTGTTTGCTCATGGGAGACATTGCAACACACTGGCGTATCCAGCAACACTCACATTTGGTTGATTTATGTTTTCACAGAAAACAGCAGCCCAAAGTGGTACAGAGGATTCTTGTAGTTTACAGAGTTCTGCCTTTGAAGCAGCACAGCTTAACATTTCTTTGCGTCACTTCTCTTGTATTCTATTTTTCTTTGCAGTGGGGAAGGTAAAGAAGGGGCAGACATTAGGGAATTCTTAATTAAGGACTATTGCTGATCAGGCATTGGCAGTGATGGATGATTGTCGTAAATATTTAATCAAACTCGACACAAATCAAGGGAGAAGGGGAAAAAATGAGACCGTTATGATTTTAAAATGGATGGAGGGTAAGGATGAGGGATGGGAGAGAGTTAGAAATGAATAATCCCCTAGATTCAAACTTCATGACTCTATGACTATGTGGCAGACTCACACTTTCACTTCGCCAACAATTCTGATGTCAAAATACACTCCTGTCCTCATTTTTCCATCTTGCTCAAGTGCCACATTTGATTTATTTGTGCAAAAGTTCATTGTAGGCAAACCCACTCCACTGTTTACTGAAAGCATGATTTACTCCTAATTACTGTGAGTGTACAACCCTGTAAATCCACGCATTTGTTTTCATTTCTAACTAAATTAACTTAATATGCAACACTATCCCTGGAATAGCTCTCAGTAATGAAAACATATTTGCCTTTTGTACTAGACACAATGTTGAGTGAGATCTAAGCTTGGCTGTTCTCTCTCGTTTGAACCGCTCTCTCAGTTCAATTTGTTTTCTGGGCACAGTGTGTTTTTATGCACAACAGGTTGTGGAGTGTGCGAAGGGTGTGATTTATCAGATTGGTGCCTGAAGCTGGACAGACATCTGAGAATCGCTGCGTCTACTACTAATATCAGACAGACTGAAAGATTTTCCAGTGGTTGGAGTAAACATGGCTCATGTTGAATGAGAATGGTTTTCAAAGGCATACTGCATACATTTGGTGTGACTGTTAGTGTGGCATTTTCGTATTAGTCAGAATTGTTTGGTTTTGGACAGGATGAAGGTATTAAAGTCCAAGTGCATTTTTGTTGACTTGTAACTTTATTTCCCAGACTTGCTATTAAGAACATGGTTACTTTCACAGATTTATGTCATAGTGAAAGGAGTTGCTCACAGTGATGAACCTACAGAGAATTATAAGCTGAATATACAGCTTTTGTCTTTGAGGAGCTTTATAGCAAGTTACTGCTCACTGTTTAGCACTTCAGTCTGCAACTAGTTAGATAAAGTTAGCAACCAGCTGGTGAACATAGCGGAGCATTTAGACACTAAAGAGTCCAACATTTCTCTCAGGACCTGGTGGAGACCTAAAAAGGAGCCAAAAGACAGCGAATGTACAGTATATAATATACTCATCAGCTGGAAACAGCTGTTTCACACAGTTATTGCAGATTTAATGCTGCACCAATTCATATTTTTATCAGCAATTGATAACTACATGTGATGTGAAAGGAGTCACAACTGATAAACACGCAAAGAATTATCACCCTTCTTTGCAGTTGTGTTGTAGTTTTTTTCAGCTCGCTGTTTTGTTTTCACAGCCTGCAACTTTACAGTTCTGGTTCACTCTACCCCTCTCGTTGTTATTTACAGCCTCAGCAGACAGCTGTTTTCACTGAAAGAGCTCTGATAAACCTGCTGTATGCCACATGCCCAGGACCAAACAGCAAAATACAATGTTAGTGACTTACCAGTGAACATAGTGAAGCTTTTAGCAGGTAAAGAGACAGACATTTCCCTCAGGAGATATTAGCCTTAGGCAAGCCATAATTTTTTTTATTACTATTATTATTAATTTTACAATAACACTAGGAACATGACAAAAACACTCACATAATGAGCTAATTACCAAAAATTACAAGATGCAGAAAAACATTCATTGCATTTGAAATGACACGCCACAGAGAAGACAAAGGTGGATGCAGGAACTGAAGGCAAGGCACAGTTAAAGTTACAAAACAACGAGAGGAAAAGCACATAAAGAACATAACAGCAGAAAAACACGAGATTTAGAGGCAGCTGCACTCATTCTCACTCAGAAGTCCTTGACAGTGTCCTTGAAGGAAGGTATTCAGATTTGTTTAAAAAAATATATCCTGTGTCTAGCAACAGCAGTGAGCTGAGGAGCTGCTCCTTGGGAGATTTTAGCAGAATGTAACGGCTGGTTAATGGATATGAATGAAGTTCACTGCAGATAAATCAAACCAAAAAGAAATCTGTTAAATGTGAGGATGGGCCATGGGATTCTTTAATTAGATCTGTGATCTGTCTGCCAGTTTAAGAATAGAAATAGCAGTTTTATTGTTTCACAAAGCTATAGTGACAAAGCAGGTAAAGACTTCTTCTGCCCTTCTGCCATGACACATGTGACCTGAAAGATTTAGAGGCATGAGGATCATTTCCACAGACAGAATGACGCTGTGCATAGTTGACTTCTCCAAAAACGTTTCTAGCCAAAAACAATTGGATGTCACTCTTTTCCTGCTCCTACACATTCAGGCTTCCTAACATCTGCTAATCTATTCTGAGTTGAGCAGCTGCTATAGTTTGACCTGTAGTCAAACTGGCAGAGAGTTACACACTAAAAATTTCAGTAATTGTCTCACTTCTGGAATTTTTACTGTCAGGCTGAGATAAGCTGCTTAAGTGCATGTCTGCTGTATGCTGCAGACATTACTGTAAATACATTCAATTTCAAGTTGTCTCCCTTTGTCTCAGTATACACACATAACCCTAACCTCTGACAGGCTGTATCCATTCATCATTTATCTAAAACACTTTTAAACTAACTAAACTATTCCCTGGAGTTCAGTCCTTGAATGAAATGGCCTGAACCTGCAAGTCATCTAAACACCTATTGTTCTAAAAAGGAGTGCTGTGTGCGCATTTCCCTCACAAGTTAATAAAGACTTCCCATGACCAGGCTTAGGGTATATGCTTTTGAGGGAATGGTTTGGCTGAGAGGGGAGCTCTTGTGCATTTCAGCCAAGCATGAGGCGTTTAAACTGAGGATCAGAGCCTTTTGCAGCCTGACGTCATCCTCCCCGCACCCACCACGGTGGAGCTGCTCTGTGAGCATAAAGGGGCAGCTTGGTGTGTTGCCATCTTGTTGATCAGATTAACATGTGAGAATCAGTGTAAGTACAGCTCAGCTCGAGTTCAGGGTGAAATATATAAAATATGTTCAAATAAGTCATGTTAATCAATACAGCTGCAGTTTTTATGTCCCTAAAACATGCAAGCATCAAGTTTTGATGTGTAGGAAAAAGTCATACAGGCAGCAGAGAGGGGAGTCAAGGGGAAAGAATGGTTTGTAAGGGGGCGAGTTATGCTCTGCTGTACTAAATAAATGTGTCCAGAGTGTGAACATAAACACTCAGATAGTATATTCGCAGAAACCTTGTTCCACTGAGAGGGGGTGTTGTAGGTGAAGGTTGGATCCCCAGTTGTTTTCTTTCAAAACATGCAGCGTGGCAAAGCTGTCCTCCATCCTATAAGTTAACTATATGAATATGCATACAGGGAGGAAGAGTTTGCATCAAGTGTGTCATAAAAATCCCAACTGCTATAACGTGCAGATTTTTGTCCTATAGTTGAGAATTTACAGTTTCCAAAGAACGGTGGGAACTGCTGGAAAACAGCTGCTTCCCACTGAGTCTGCTGGCATCTCTACAGTACGACTGGAACCATTAATAAGTAATTTTGTCCATGGGATGATGAGAGGGTTCAGACTATTTTTAAGTGACGATGCAGGAAATTCACCTTTTTTATTGGCAGTATTTCCCATCCTGAGGACAAAAAGTCACTTTCATTGTAATGGTTTTTAAAACAGCATAAAATCAAGATTCAGAATCAAGAGTCCAAAGATCAGGGGCGTGCCCTGTGGCATTTATGTTTGAATGAGGGTTAACACAGTGGAGGCCTTTGAGTAGAGAACGACCTGTCACAAGTTTTCTCTTGTGAACTTACCATCATGTAAGGAACAGTTGTTGGGTTTCTTTCCATAAAATTATAGGTAGCAGGTAGTTAACACCACACAGTGTCTTTCTCAGCTGGAGCTCAGGAACTCCTCTGTTCCATAAATACAGGAATTAAAAGCAGGATCAGGAGGGAGTAAATGACCAGACCCGGGGTGTGGATTCGGGTGGAGCAATTGGCAGCATTGATCAAGGGATAATAAAAGCTTAGGCCAAGTGTTACTGAACAGCCTCTGGCTATTCTAATCTAAGCTTTCCGTGAGTCTTGGGAATTCTCCAGTTACTTAACAGTCTGTAGGCCTGTTTTTCAAGAGGAAAGTCATCCTCTATCTGCGCCTCCATAGCGCACAGGTTTAATGGTAAGATTATACTTTTGCATAAAAGTTGCTCTTAAAGCATGAGATTGTGTAAAAACACCACATTTCATTTCAAGTCATTATGTCCCCCCAGTTCCCCTGAGGCTTGTGAAAATGTGAGATAAGCAGTGGGAGTTTTGAAGCTGGAGACCTGAGCAGTGAACTCCCAGGGGGTCAGTTCATTCAGAGGCTAGAGGACAGGGGCCATTTCAAGCATTTGGCTTTAATGGCCACTGAGGCTGAGGACTATGCCAGCGCCTCGCATAGTATACCACCACTGGTCCAGCACTGACTACCACACTGTGTCATGTTACTTCCCAGCTGAGCCGACATACTACTAGAACAACACTGTCTCTGTAAGTCCAATGAGGCATGAATTGCACTCCAGTGATGGATGTGAGGTCAACATCTTTTTTGTGTCTGTGTAACCCATCCTTATTTGACCAGTCCTACACTCGTGTCGGCCCAAAATGAATGACCAAATATTTTCTACTAACCATAGCTGCTTGAGCTCACTGCAAAGGGCATTCAGTACTACAAAGCTGTATAAACTAGCATACTTGACCCATTCAGCTACTGCTGATACCAGCTGTCAGCATGACTTTAGACCTGTTTCTTGTTGAAGCAAAAATGCTCAGCTTCTCTGGATCCGCTTTACTAATATAAACATTTTCTATTTTTGATGATAATAAAATGAATATCTTTGGGTTTTGAACTGTTGGTTGGATGAAACAATTTTCAGATTTCAGCTTTTGAACTGATTCATCAAGAAAATAACAGGCAGATCAACTCATAATGAAAATAAATATGATTTGCAGCCCTATCTTCAGCTGTCAACTGTAGAGCCATCCAGATAATGACAGAAAACTATTAAAAGTTCTTTGATATTCTTGTCAACGTCATGTTTTTATCTGTGTCCAGCACCATTTCCCAAATGATCCCCAAATCTTCTGTTTTTGTCTATCCATGTCCTGCGCTAACAGTTGCTCTTTCCTGCTGTAACTCTCTCACTTTTGATGAGTTGGGTGGTTTCTCTGGTGCTGCCCAATGTGTTCAAAGCCCAGACTGGCCCTGCCTGAGGAAAGAGGATGGGTGGGTGAACACTGGAAAACACTCGATAACGGACAAAAGAGAGAAAGTGCAAAAGAACGAGTGGCCTGTGTGACCACCGGACAACACAGGAAAGCCCATTGTGTTTACATTGTGGGTTTGGCTCCATGTTGGTAGACATCAGTTGGGTAAAGGGACACAGGTTGCCTATGTGTGTGTTCTTGCTGCAGCTTTTAGACATGAAGATCAGTTTCAGACCCACCAAGCAGGCTTCAAAGAGTGGAATGTAGCTGTAACGGACAGAAGAGATGAAAAAGCAACATTAGTATCTGCTTTTCCCATGTATGTCTTTCAGCGCTGTCATCTAATGAAGATATGGGATTTGATCACATTTAGCTCTGTTTTCATTCTGTCTGCATTGTTTCCAAACCTGATGCCAAATCAAACACTTCTTTCGTGGTCTTGGATGGAGCCACCAGAAATGCAAAGACAGCTCTTAGAGGCAGTGCCAGCAGGTTTAAAAAAAAAAGGTCCATGTGTTTGCTTCACTGAGAACTTTTAGTGGTGGCCCTGTTAGTACTACTTTCAGCAAAATGACAAAAAGAAATAGTAATTGATGCGAGAGTTGTGTCACCCATCCATTAAAACCAATTAAGATTATTTTGTGGTTTATCAGTAGACTTACATCTGCAATCAACCATGTGGATCTTTGGCTGAGTGATTACAGTGATAACATCATATCCAGACTGTGTGATCTCCCAATAATCTGCAGCGATAATCAGTCTTTGTGCCAGGCGTCAATTGGAGAAAGATGTTAAATTACCATAATCATCTGGGCTGGTTACATGACAGTTGTTGCTTTGAGGTTAAAATTAGTTTTAATAGTTTTGTCTGTATGGTGAGACAAATTCTTTACAATGACCTTGTTGTTTATGTGCTCTTGTAGAAGGATGTGAAGGACGTGTTCACAACCATCGCGTTCGAGGCAGCTTACAGCCTGGGGAAGCATGTGCTGACGGGACACCAGGATAGAGACCTACCGGCGCTCACTCCAGTGCTACGATGGAGGAAAGGAAACAAGATCGCCGTGAGGAATGAGGTAAAATAAGGATTATTACCATTTCAATACATGAAGTAAAATTTAGCTGCTGAAGGTTTCAGGATGGAATGGAAAAGGATGGTTTAAAAAAGTGCATAGAAATGAGTGATAATTCAAAAACTTACCTTGAAAAAATAGACTCTAGCCCCAAAATTATGTAGATAATTTATTATTCTGAGCGGGACAGTGAGTATCAGAGGGGATTTATTGCTCTTTCATTACAAAAAATCAAGACCATGATTGTTCTCAAATGGAAGACCATTTCAATCGTGTTTATTTTTATTTTCTAACCTAGATACAGGCTCATCCTGCACTTTTATAAAGATATAGTGCAGCTCATACAAGTTGCAACAGTTTGTCTTATGTTCATCTTGCTCATGTTGAGATGATTGCAGTTATTTTCTTCCAATTCAGATTCTGATATGGTTGATTTCCTCAGCTGATTCAACTCGAAGTGAAATTCTCCACACACACCTGACAAAAGGAATTCCACAGAAGGAATGAAAAAAATAGCTCTAATTGAGCTCATAATGATTTGGTGTTCGTTACCAGCTTATTATTGTCTGTGTTAGCTTTTCTTGAGTGGAATCCAAAAAGACTGATTCATTTATTTTCTTTGCAACCACCTCTAACCTGCCCCACATGTGTTTCCCCACTGTCTGCACTTCTCGAAAAACTGTGGGATTTGCATCTCTCAGCACCTACAGAATCCATCTATCTGAAACACATCAAACTTTAACGCTTGACTTAAGTTCCCTTTCATGATTAAACCTTAAACCAGAGACCATCCTCTGAGTGATTAAAAGAGAGATCAGACGCGGTAAAGATTTGGGGCCTTGCTGGATAAAAGTTTCCTAGATAGCTCCAACAACAACACAACGCTGCCCCCTAGTCTGAATATGGAGTCAGTGTGTTCAGTGCATGGACAGCATGAGGTCATATGAACTGTGTACTTTACTGTTTCCTCTTCAGACTTGGTTTGAGAAGAACTGCCTGTCAGATGACTGCGCTGCAGACCTGAGGCTTCATGGGAAACTTCTGCTCTCCGGGTAAAAACATTTGACTTCACAGTTTAGATTCATTCTCTGTCTTTGCCTTTTCTTCTTCTTCAGCACTGAGGAAGCAAGCTGACGTCATAGGCCATGTGGGTGTGGGTAGTGGAACCATGACGCATGCTTGGAGGATATCCATATGTTTTTCCATAGTTAGGGAGTTCCCTTTCTTTTTATTTTGTATCATCTCCTCTCTGTGCATTTACTGACAGTTTACATCTGTCATGGTAACAAGTGATTTTTTTATATACATTTCTTTGTTTTTCTACAAAAACAAGCTTTTTACAGTAAAAAAAAATAAAAATAAAACACTTAGATCCCATGATAATGTAAAAATTTGCTTACTGTTTACCCTGTATTATCCCACCATTGTTATAGGGAATTTATTTATCCTCTGAAATATGTTGTCTACTTTATGTTCCCTATAGGTTGCATACCAGGCCCCATTTGGCCCTGGGAGGAGTGAGGAACGTCTCTTTGAACCTGACCATCTCAAACACCGGCGACGACGCCTACGACACCAACATCTACTTCAACTTCTCCAGAGAGGTTTTCTACATCAACTTTTGGCAGAAGGTCTGTTCTGGCTCTCCAAGAATCTGTTGTTTATTTATTCTAGGGCTAGTGTTTATTTCTGAAATCTGACTGATTTTTTCGCTGCAGTAAAGTACAAGCGAAACTGATGTTGAAACGATACACATCACAGTCTAAACAGTGAAGTGTATGAAAAGACAGACCTGTGAGAGAACAGATGAACTTAAAGCTTTGTCTGAGCCATAAAGGCAGCCCTGCAGATAAAAGGATGAAGAGAGCGAGAGCCCCAGCAGCGGCAGCAGCAACAGCTGGCCTGTCTCAGAGGGCAGCTCCTCTGGCTGACCTGTCATACGCTTCTCTGACTCATTCAAGACATACGCACCGTGTCAACCACATATGAGCTGTGTGCATGAGAACAAATTACCTAAAGCTTGATTTATCTACCATTCAAATCATGTTATTCATGTTTTAAAAAAAATGGTTTGCAAAGGATAATGACTGACTGTAATGGGGGTTTTGATTAGACCTGCTCCTCACTCTCTCTCTCTAACACAAAACTGTTTCAGCATTCTGTTAAAGAAATATCTGCCCACTGCCATCCCACATTAAACCTGAGAGATTTTCCTTGCGACCACGCTGCATGTGGATTGGATTTCACAGCAGCCACCTCTGCCTCTGCTCACGTCTGTTCACTCACTTGTTGCAAAGAGGACAGTGGGTCCGCTCACAGTTGAAAGAGACGCCACGTCAGACAGAGCACTCTGACACGAGCCTGCATGGGTTCAGCAGCTTTTTGGGCGCTAGAGGGGACAACATCCATCAGGAAGGATTTTCCCTTCGTAATGGACCTCATGTTTATCCTCCAGCTGGATAGGACCATCTCTGTAAAGCTCCAAACTTGTGACATGATTTAAAACCCCCCAACAAAGCTGAAATTGAATTTGAATAGAATACATGCTGCAGGCAAATATTAGAAAAACAGTGTTTCAGTTTCAGTTTCATAGCTAATCTAATGAAGCAGGCTGACATTTAGTATCAGGTTGCCAGCAGCCACAGAGTCTCATTTTGTTTGGGGCCCTGATAAGTCAGGATGGCCTGCTGCATAAAGGGAACAGGAAGTGAAGAGTATCACGAGATGACAAAGAGGCCACAGAGCAGACTTACTGCTGTATGCTCTTTGAGATATTTTTAATTACCGACTGGAGACATCTGAGGTGATGAAATGACCCCTTTTTTTCTGCAAAATTAGGGTCGGCTCTCAATCCTCCCCTGAGGCTTTTTCTCCAGTGAGTGGAGCATTGACTTGTACTCCCCTCATTTAAGAGTGGGGTGTGTTAGTGCTCTGTTGTTCTTGCAACACAAGCTGTCAGAGAGCTGCAGAGGTGAATTGGTTTCAGGAGCACTGCCTTCACTCCCATGGGACTCAGAGACTGCTACACCATCTTCTGTGTTTTCTTTTTTATCTCTGAAATTTTGGGTAGGTTTTTTTTTAAAGGCCAGAGCTGTGGCAGATGTTTGGAGCATCACATTTCTGGCAATGGTTTAAACATCTACTCTACTACAGATCAGAGGGAATTATTCATTTTTTTACCCCACTACATTTACCTTAAAGCAGTAGTTACTTTGAAGCTCATGATTTTACACACAAAACATACCTGCAGGTACATTTTGCTGATAGTACTTCTGTTAAGTTAAATTGTGAATGCAGAACTTTGACTTGTAAATTAATATTATTATGGTGTGGCTTTTACTTGAGTCTGAAGACTTCTTCCACCACTGACTTCTGGTGATTTAACAGTTGGAACACATGAAAATTGTGGTGAAAAGCCCAGAAATTGGGAATGCAAGTGAGAAATGTGTGAAGCTGTGAATTGCAGTGGACCTTCAAACCCAAGAATACACTAAATGAATCACAGATTTTCTTGGCTGTGAAGCATGGCTTTGCACATGCCTTGAAAGCCAAAGGTAGATCTTAATCGTCATACCTGTGTAGAGAGCAAAGTAGGCGATGAAAACGGTTTGGAAAAGGTAGTGCAAAGTAAAGCCAAATGTACAAATACCAAAGTGGATGGAGGCATAAAAAGACATGCAGAACATGCAGAAAGCTGGCTTCCTGTGTATTGTCATCCTCACTGATGTCCAGTAGAGGCTTCAGCTGACACTAAAGCAGGGTAAACATGCCCGGTGATATTTAATGGGCCTGCCATTTGTGAAAATCCCAGCATGTATTTGTCCCTGACGGAGAAAGAGCAGAGAAAGTAAGCAAGAAAAAGAAAGTGAAGAAGTGCTGAACAAACAGACTTTGTCCTTTGGAGGCCCAACACGCCATATGTCTGAGTGCTCTGCTCTCTCTCAAGGGCTGCCAGGTGGGTGATGGGTAAACAGATTGACTTCCCCAATCCTGCCCAGCCCCATGGGACAGGCAGTGTTTGCACAGCAGCACAGAGGAATACAGGAAATAGAGGAAATTCCATCATTGCCAGTTGTGCTGGGGTCCTCATCCTACCCCCCCACCCCCCTACAGGGTTCGCTGTAGTCTCCATGCAAAGGCCAACGCTGCTTATTTAAGCCAACTTAATGAAGATTGAGGACACAGCCACACCCTGGACTGACACTGGGAATCTGCTGAATAAGGGGAATGGAAGTGTGGATGATACTGTGGATGGATGTGTACCTTTAAATATGTCAGCAGAGACTACCCTCACACCTCTTTTCTTTATCGCATTTGGAAACATGTTCTAAACACAGGCTCAAACTGGGCCACGGTCCAAGCATGCAGACATTTTGTATGACTTACCTTAAGCCCCCATGCTAAATCTTCCAGAAGCACTAGTCTGTCTCTTTTTTTTTTCTTTTTTTGTCAAAGTCATGAATTATCTCTGCTCTCTTTCATGCTTCTAGTACATGAGCTCAGCTGACAGACTTTCTGTGAACTCTTGCTAAAAGAATTCTTACTCCTCATAGGGTCAAGGCCCGACTGTTTACACAGCGCAGCCGGTGAAGCTCCATATTGTTTAGACAAGCTTCCAAACACACAGCCTGGAGGTTGTCCAATTACCCACCCGCTAGGATGTGTGTGTGCCATCAATGCTTTATACATTCTTCTTTTAACCTAATTCGGAACTTCAATAAGATAGGAGAACCTGTTCTTTTAAATGTAAAAGTATGTTTGTAATGATAAACCTTGCCCATAATGTAAATATTGCCAGGTGTGTGTGTTTAAAGATGCATTAAGGGTTGGACTGTCGCTTTTTGTCAGTTCAGTATCAATGATATTTGCAGTAATTTTACAATCCAAAGCTATTGCTGATGCTTTTTCCCTGTTAACTTATCACCAGTTGTTCCCTGTCACAGTCTGCGTCTTGTCTACTGTGTCTTCCTCTTTCGTGTCTTCTGTCTCCATGTGTGTCACCCACTCTGTCTCCAGTCTGTCTGTCTTTATCACTCCCACTTACTCTCATGTCTATCTGTCTTTTTACAGGAAGAGAAGGGTATTTCCTGTGAACTTGTTGATTTGGACTTCCTCAAATGCAGCGTGGGATTTCCCTTCATGAGAGCACAGACTAAGGTAGCTCCACGCAACTTACAACTAAATTCCCAATATCAGAACTGCATGCAGTGTCCAAACCACTTTTAGAGGTGCTGTGATCTCAGTATAGCACAATGAATTGGTGTGCAGAGGCCACCTGGTGATGGCATTTTTGTGCAGGAATAGAATGCAGCATGTCACAGCAAACATACTGTATCACATGGAACACAGATTCATGAGAGAACAGTCAGTGACAGTGATTTATTTTCTCTTTTTCTCTTTAGTATCATTTTGCAGTGATTTTTGACACAAGTCAGCTCTCTGGGGAAAATGACACATTGCAGTTCTTGGTTCAAGCAAAAAGGTTAGTATTAAGAATCACATTTTAAGTTCATATGAAACAATATTCATTTTCTGTAATTAGGGTTTCCTTTGAATTAAGATACTGATTTATTCCCATACACTAAATAAATTTGTCATGGTTGTTTGTAGAATGTAATCTGCTGCTTAAACTGATTTACAAAATGATTCAATAACTTTATTGTTGTTTGTCCTAGTGCCAATCCTGAGCACAAACTCTCTGACAACAGTTTGGATCTGTCCATTCCTCTGGTTCATGAGACTGACACAACTATTACTGGGTAAGAACAAAAATGTTCCATTGGAGACTTGAACTGTTTGCCCATCTGCCGACTCTTGGGATGAGAAGGAGTGCTTTTGTCAGTATGGTGCATATCAACTTGAAAAGCCTTATCTCAGAACACTTTATCATAGCTCTCCTTCACAGAGAAGGGAGAGAGATGTAAAACAGCCCAAGTCTGCCAGAACTCTGACATCTGATAAGGCTGCTGTGTGTGTGTGTGTGTGTGTGTGTGTGTGTGTGTGTGTGTGTGTGTGTGTGTGTGTGTGTGTGTGTGCGCTCTCTTTAATGTGAAGGGAGTCTTCAGGGCAAAGCTGGACACATCTGACTCATATCTCAACTCCTAAAGAAAATTCTGCTGTCCAGCTAATACCATGACTAAAGCCAGAGATTTTTATGAATGTCTTTTTAATAATATGTCTGTGGGCATTTAAGTTATTTTAATGTTAATGCATCACTTGATGTCTCTCTCCTGAACACTGCAGTGTGGTGACACCGACTTCCTTCGTGTATGGAAACTCCATTGATGCCTCACGCTTCGTCCAGCTGGAAGACATGGAGTGCAACTTTCAGCCTCTCAATCTCACTTTCCAGGTACTACAATCATAGAGTATATAGTTTTTTGGTTTTTTTTTTTGGTATTTTTTTACATTTCCTGATATATATTCATTTCTCTTTCCCTTTGTTTCTATCCTTCCCTGTCTCTGTGTGATGTGGTTCCAGGCCATAAACAAGGGGCCCAGCAGGCTGCCTGGCTCCACCGTGGACATCAGGATACCCAACCGGCTGGCTGGCAGCGGAGCTGACATGTTCCACATCATTGAAACACAGGTAGATGCCAACAGCAGTCTATCTACATTATTTATTTAGCCCTTATTTATTAGTTTATTCACCTGCAGGCAGCCACGTTTTTATTTCATTAAACCAGCCCATGCCTGTTGGTCTTGCTTCCCTTCATGGCACAGCTGCTTGTATCCACCTCAGTGGACACTTTTATGCACAGAAAGCTGCTAAACTGGTGGGCTTTTTGTCATGGCGTGGGTAATTTGCTTAGTGTGAGGCACCCATCGCCCAGTGAAAATCTAAGCCAAAGTGTTGATGTTGCTACTGAAACTAGGCGACCATTTTGTTTCACAACATTTTGCATTTAGATAAAGTAACACAATACTCCCGCTGGGTTTAAATGTTTTCTTAACCCTTGCATTACACCCTTTCATATAGGTAGATCATGGGGGAGCTCAAGCTGTTAATTGTATTTACTGTGAATGGGCAGACGGGGTTGACTGTATCCCACCCTCCTAGAGCCCATCTGGAATCACTTTCAGGGGATCAGACAGCTTGCACGAAACGGGAATGGGACACCTGCAGAGCTGGCTACTGCCCCGTACCATCCCTAGTCTGGAACCACACGTCATAAATACTGTTAACACTACTCTTGGCCTGTGGCACACCGGACAGTTGCACAGTTATATTTTATAGCCAGATATTCTTACATTTTATACAGACCTCCATTTGTAAAGACATGATATACAAGTTCCTGAGTGTTGCTCCATATGTTCTAGTTTTTCTGCACAAATCCCTCAATCTTCATCATTTACTGTGAAAATTCTCTTCTCGTGGGGGATTTCACCAGGTTAAACTTAGTGCAGCCCATGAATCTTCACACCAGCACTGGCGGCAGAAACACAGGACATGAGAAAGCGCAGCAATTAAAGCTCAGGCTTGCTGGGTGGTAGCAGAGCAGACAATGAGTAAGGCCAGAAGAGCTTTCTACCTCTAAAGCTTTGGGTTGGACTGAAGAGAGGGGAAAGGGGAAGTGTTCCCTGGGGCCTGGGCAGTAAAAGCAGACACCTCTAAATCACTCCATATGGGAAATCTGTCTGGGAGGGGTACCAGCTTCTTGTTGGGGAAAGCTTCCTGTGAGCTCTAGATGCTCATAACAATAGAAGGACTGGGACAGTTAAGGTGACAGAAGTGCTTGTGTCCACATTTTTGCTGTCAAACTCAAATCCAAACCTATTTTTGCAACACAAACATGATAAAACCCCTGGTTCTCTACACATTCAAGCCACACACCCTATTTTAACCCAACTTTGCTATAATTCTTTCATATTCATTAGATATGGCTTAGTCAACACAATTCAGTTTTTCTCTACCACTGTTTCAGGTGGCTGATGGTCGAGGAAACTGCACCCCTCACAGGAACCCGACACCGTGCACCATCCCCCAGGAAAAAGAGAGCATCTTCCACTCCATATTTGCCTTCTTCACCAAATCAGGACGCAAAGTCCTGGTAAATATGCAGCCCTTGCATTACACTCTGACATTTTAGAGGTCACTGACAGTCACCCCCTGTGAGGATTCTTGTTTTTTATTTTTTAGTCAGTGCAACATCTGTTTATCACACATCCCTCTCTCTCCCACATACTTTCTCCTGCTCTTCCACACTCTCTTTCCTCCTGTCTCTTTCATCTTTTTTAAAAGGACTGTGACCGGCCGGGAAGAGCATGTATGACAATCTCCTGCAGTCTGGGTCCACAGTTAAAAGAAGAAGCTTTGAGCATAGATATAAAACTTCTGCTCAACACTGAAATTCTTAAGAGGGTAAGGAACATGTCACAAGCATGATAAATTTAGGTGCAGGTTCTTGTGATTCTAAGAGCAACAGTAATCCACCCTCTTTTAACCCACAGGATAGTTCCTCAGTGATCCAGTTTGTGACACGGGGCAGTGTGCAAGTAAATGACAGAGCAGTGGAGGTGCCTAAAGGCCTGCCAGAGGACATTTCTGTGAGTATATCAACAGTTAATGTACCGTCTACCTACACTGACAGCAATACTACTAATTATAGCACCCAAAATAACTGTGTTGTATCTTGCAGAGCATCTTAGGGTAGGTTTAACTGTTCAAAATCTACCTTTTGTTCCAAATTGTTCCAATAAAACTGTTTACCATGAAATATTTCAAAACTTGGCCAAAACTGAATCCACTAGAGATAAATAAGAAAACATGTTTGTCTAATTTGGGTGAACTGAACCTTTAAACCTTGGTTGCTTTCACTCAGTCTAAACCATTTTGAAATGTTTTTTTTCTTGCCAAGAATCGCAGGTTTAGTCACAGAGCAGGACTGCTGCAGCTGGTAAGGCAACTGTGTCTTGCTCACAGGCACTATGGCAGGGCACATGCTTGTAGCCCAGGGATTCTGGTTGAAGGACAGGCTAGTCACAACATGGCTCTGCTTGCAAAACTATATCAATACGCATATATATTTATCTATAGATGCACAGTCCATCGTGCTGTGGTTAGACATTCCTTGAGCTACTGATGTGCTCCATTGTGGAACATTTGTAAAGGATGTGAGTCCAGGGAACAGCTGGGAACTGTGGGTATACTGTATGGTGGCACTTCTATTTGCTCTTTTTCCGGGGTCCTCAGCTGTGCTCAAGGACAGACCCTTCCCCCCAGTGTTATTTGCTGAGTGATTGAATGGCCCACCAGATCAGATGCGATGATTATATTGAGCAACCAGTATGCTCGCAGTGGGATCCCTCAAGTGATTAGGGTGCTGACCGGGCTCTAGCCCTGCTGACCCTGAGCCCCAGACGTGCTCGGAAAATTCAGACCTGCTATGAATATGTCCATGCCATGCCATTCTTTCAGCACATAGTGAGCGTGCTCATTCCACAGACTATTACCCCCCTATGTTTCAGTAAACACAGTTACCTTGTCCCTCAGGATCCCTGCTAGCTAGAGTACACACTGTAAAGTATAATTTGTGGTCCCTGGTTGTATTACTCACAGCAAGCCCACCGGTCGTGGGCTCGCTTTTTATCAGCTGTGACATGTAAACAAACCCACATTAATCCATATGTTTTTGTTGTAAGTATGCAAGTTACAAACGTAGCATCATAGAGCTGAGTTGAATGAACTTCACATTCAACCACACATTCCCAGAACTAACTGATCGTACAAGTTAAATCGGGAAAGTCAGAGTCAGAGAGCAACGACCAGTAGAGCTTTCATCTTTTTTGTTTCATGCAAGCACTTTGGCATGCATAACAACAGTTAGATTCCAGAGCCCAGTGTAAGGGGGAGGTGTTAATGTGGGAAACTATTCAACAGAGAGATTAATCTTCACTTGTCCATTTGGTTTTGTCTTGGCTCACAGTTGGCGTCTCATGCCACATTTATGTTCAAAGCCCATGCAGCACTGAACATTGGAGCAGTGAGGTTCCTCAGTGTGTTCTGACATTGTCCCACCATTGTTTGCAGTAACAAATTATGCAATATGTGACATTTGGAAGAATGCACATTATTTGCCTTTGTTTAAGATAATTAGTAAATAAACCCATCTATTTCATGATGAGTGAATGTGTTGTTTTCCATTTAAGGGCTGAATACCGACATTAAAGCACATTTAGCTGTGGTGCAGAGTAATGCAATACTTCACTCAAATCAAACCACTGTTAATTCAGCACAAATCAGTTTAAGTAATTAAAGTAATTGTTTTCTCATGCACAAAAATATCAAATAGCCACAGAGGAACTTTTTCAAAGCACAAATCCCAATTGGTCATTTTACTGTGACACAATTTAAAATGATGGTAATTGTTAGAAAAGCAAATAAAAATCACGACTGGTGCTAAAAACTGATTTGAAATAATTTTATTTACTTAATTACAATAAATACAGACTTCTTCCCTCCATTGTAGTTGGGCATTACACTGTGCACTGGGTAAAGTGAACCCAGTTAGTTGTCAGTGACAGATTATCCAGCAGGTCAGTGTTCACTAATGTCATGGGAAGCAGCCTAAGCAGCTCTTATTTATTGTGGAACCAGGCTATTTTTAACCTCCCATTCTGGGAGGCAAGGCACATTTTGGGCTTCAAGGAATCATTTTAAAGCATCTCCAAATTGAAAAAGGGAGTAGATTATGATATTCTGAACTACACTGTCCTAATGAATACTTGTTTGGCATTGGCAGTCCATTGCAAAACAGTGATGTCAAGCTTACTTACTAGTTCTATGATGCTATTAATATCAGTGAAAAAAAAAAAACAAACGAAAAGGGAACATCTTGTTAGACAGTTGGAGGTAATGATGAATACCAAGACTATGAGTCAACAACTAAGCTAGGAGCTTTGTGAGGCTGTACTTAGGTACAGTGGTGCTGTGAGCTAAATGCAAACACCCTCATACTAACAAGCATACAATGACAAAGCATGCTACTGTTTTAGCAGGTATTACCCAGTTCAGGAATGGCACAAGTTATGAAGGTATTTTCTCTAAAACCAAAGTACTGGACAAATTCAAATGTAGATCTAGATGTTAAGTCACCAGGATTCATCCTCTGGAAACCATGTGTATCTGTACAAAAATTCATGGTAATCCATCATCAGTTGTTGAGATATTTCAATCTGGATCAAAGCACCCTGTTCTGGCCCACATGTGCTTAAAAGTAAGGCTAAAAAGTATGGAATCTACACTGAATTTGACTGTTTTGTGCTCTATATGAAATAAATAAGTGTCCTGTTTCCTCTATGATGGAATTTTTGCTATACGTGTAGCTCCTCTTGAATCAAGTCATGAGTTCTGACAACAGCTAAAACAAACTGAAACAAGATGTGTTTTGGATGTTGTTGCACTACATTGCATCATTAGCAGCACATGACTTACTGTGTATTCCCTGTGTGTGTGTGTGTGTGTGTGTGTGTCTGTGTCCCTCCCTGCTTGTGTGTGTTGTATCTGAGTGTGACTCACTGAAGTGTCGTTGTGTTTCAGCTGGTGTTCGAGGCTCTCCACAGTCAGGAACCAAGGGGTTACGTAGTTGGTTGGATCATCGCCATCAGTCTTCTGGTGGGGATCCTCATCTTTTTGCTGTTAGCTGTGCTACTCTGGAAGGTAAAGCAACACATGAACACAGATTTTTCAGCTCATAACCTCAGTGATAAAGCTTACAGAACTGCTTGTTTCTTTAGTCAGATTTTGCTCTAGTAAATAAGAGGCAGTTGTCACAACCTTGTGTTTCACAGCCAGAGGCCCTGTGTCTAACTCTGATTAGACATCAGCACAGTATCCAGTTGTATGGAGACAGCTGGAGGTAGGGGAGGAGGTGGGGGTGAGAGCATGCTTTGGGTCTCTAACAACTATGAAAGGGACGAATCACAGCCTGGACAATAATTCACACCACAACACTCACATGAAAGAAGAATCTAAAGGGGAAATAGCAATTACAGTGATGTCCAGAGGCCCTGTTAGCACAAAACTCTTTTCTTTTTCACTGCCTCATTTTCCACTGGGAATACCACAACTAAACCTTGGAATGTTGGTCCTGGGATGCATTCCCTCTCGTCCCTCCCGATCCCCAGGTCCTCAGATCTTGCCAAAATAAACCCTACTTACAAGAGCAGTACATGTCCTGTATTGCTCTTTTCAGGAAATGCCTGAGGAGAGTACAGGTCTGTATCAATAAACTTTAGTAGCCAAATGCAGATAAATGGATGGAGTTGTAGTGAGAGAGAGGCAGCATCTCAGTGTGGCTGCTTTGTTTAGATACACTCCAAGAATCTACTGCTCTCTCCATTTCCTTCATATCTCCTTTATATTACACTTTGTGAATGCATGGTATAGATCAGTTAAAGGTAAATTAGAATACAGCATTACATTCCTGCAGAGACAATACATTTTTACAGGGGAAATGCTTCATTTGCTTCCATCCGTGCTGGTAGTTTTGTGTGGTTTAGCATTTTTCAAAACATACCAAGACATGATGTTTTTAATTTGATTCCCTATCTCCCACACATCCACTGTTTTTCGTTTTTGTCACTGCAGGAGAAATCTCAACTTGCATAACTAACTAACTAACATATCATTTCTGCAGCCAAATGTCATAAGTCTTGTGTGTTGGAGGGCACCTGAATGCACATGAACAGTCCCCTCTATCACCTGCAAAACACATGCACGATTTGCTTTTTTGAGAATAAAAATTAAAAATACATTTTATTCAAAAAAACTTTTAAAAAAAAGGTTTTTAAGATTTTAAAGAGAGTATAGTACAGTATTGTGAGTCTTTGGGAAGCAGTTACTCTACACCGACAACACAAATTTGACAAAAAATAAAGCTGACTAAATATTCACAGTAATAATCCACCCAAGGTTTTTTTACTTGATACCAATAAAGCTGAAAAATCTAACAATAAACACATTACAATATAAACATTTGATAATGATCCCATGAATATGGTTATTAGAGAATCATGATGAAAATATGCCACTGCCAAAATCAAGATTTTGGGAAATGTGCTTACTTGTTTTCTCTCCAAGAGTTAGATAAGAAGATTGATACTATGTCTGCAAATATGAAGCTAATATCAGGCTGTGACTGAGCTCTGGGGCATAGTAGTACATTCCATATCATACCTAGTTTTATCTGAAAATCAAAACATTATCAAAAAATAGTCAGCTGTAATTTAAACTATATGTGAAAGTTTTCTCCCCTGCAGTTACATCTAACTACGGTCACACCTTACTAACACCTCAAATGTCTGCTTTTTTCTTTCTTTAACAGATGGGTTTCTTCCGTCGGCGCTACAGAGAGATCATTGAGGCTGAAAAGAACAGGAAGGACAGTGATGAAAGCTGGGACTGGATGGAAAAGAATCACTGAGACTTGCAGTGGGGGTCCCAGAGGAGCCGATGCAATTAGGGATTGGGTCGGGAAGGATCCAATAGCACGGGGGCTCAGCCGCCCCAGTGGCACCAGGCCCTTCGGTCTTCCATATGTGGAAGAGAGGAATATTCTCCATATTTTTTGGAGACTTGTTATTTTTTTGTGGGTGGGGGTCCAGGAAACAGGCTTCTGAGGTGACAGTGTGGCTTGCCAGAGGACACTTGCTGCGGAATTCAGCTAATCTCAAAGGAGGTAGCTCCCAGTCAGCGGAGCATGGCTGTTGATGGAGACCCACATCCGCACAGAGATGTGGAGATGGCATGAATACTGGTGGACAACAAAACCCTCAGGGCTGTTACATAGCAAATTTATTTTTATACATACACTTTAAGCCATATTGTATAAAAGTGGGCTTCGAGAAGAGCTGGGGTTTTGAAGGCCATTATAAACATACTGTATCTACAGTATGTTTTCCTAAAAGCACTGATGTTTGATAAGAATGAATGCCATGGCTCCATAGCTTTACTTTTTATGCCAAAGAAATGTCCTGTATAGTATATGATTGGAGTCGTTTGTATATCCAGTTCCTCCTGGGAGTGAAAGATTGTATCTTTTCTTTACTATTTCCGGCTTATGAGTATCTGTTTTACACATCTGACTGCCCCTCCCACCCACAGATAATCAGCCAGGGCTAATTCTGTGTTTTACACCCACACACACAATGATTAAAACACTGTATCCTGGTGTCATCCACCAGTGTTGTCAGAGTTGTCTCAAAAGCCCTAAAGGCTCAGAAAAAGTTTCCCTTGAGGTCATTAGGTCCCAAGTGAGTGTGTCGTAATCAACAGCACTGTTGAGTTGTCTATTAACACTTTATTTGCCATGTTTCCTTTGTTATCCATGCCTGAAATGCAGATGATGGGTTGTAAATTAAACCGTAAAAGCCACCATTTGCATTTCAAGCTTTGCAGCTTTCCATAAGCATTCCATTTGTTCTGCTCTGGTTTAACCAAGCTGTTTGTAGGACTTAAAGTGGATGTAATGAACGTGATTTTGACAAATTGACATTTTAATTTTAACTCTCAGCGATACTTTGAGTTGACAAGTGCTTTGAGAGTGCAATGTGCAGTAGAGAAAATTATCTGCAGCTGCTCTTGCAACTATTGCTCAGCTCAGGTATGCAGCTGGCTTTTTAGATGGACCCCCAAAGGTTTCCAGGTTCACATGAAGGTATCTTAGTGAATTGTGTAGGAAATGATTCACTAAATGTCATGACATAAGACCTGATCATGATTTATTTCCTAAACCTTTCCAGGCATCACCAAGCAGACCATTTAATTTTACTATTATATTATTAGGCATTGGGTTTTAGCATGAAATATGAGATACATTACTCTCCACGGCCAGATGAAAGTCTGTGATGGGAGTCCACCTACAGTCATTTACAGGGGCCCATGGCATGACTAATGCCCTAAAAATAGGTGGGAATGTGCTGCACTCAATCACTACGCATAAACGAGTTCTTTGGGGCTCATGGGAAAAGCTCATTTTAAGTCAACATGGAGGAATGTTAGTGCCCTGAAAATCTGCCACCACTAAAGTCCCAGGCTCATCAGTGTTCAAATTTTTACCCCACAAGTTTTTTAAATGCAAGGCTAGATTATGAATGAAATTTTACAGAACATAGTGAATTGAATTGTATATTAAATGTCCCCAAAGAAGTGCAAAGAACTTTTGAAGAGCTTCATCACAAAATGATGAAGAATGAAAATTATGCTCCTTTAAGTAAGTTCTGAAGAATTTATCAATGACCATCAGGTGTAAATTAATTATATTAAGACAGATATCAGTAAGTTAGGATGAAACCCTGTAGTCTCAGGACTTCTGGGTAATTTTGCAGTAGACCGGAGTCAGATTGAAACGTGCAATGCCAAATAACAAAAATTATATTTTAAGACTTCAGTGCTAAGTCACTTTATGGCTCACTATGTTTGCTTAGCTCTCTATTGTGTTGTATGAATCTTTTATGATCCGATACACTTTATTTTACCATTTAATTTCACTGGCACGATGGCATATACTGTACACATTCACGTCTTCCCTCTGCATCTGTTAAAACGATGCCATACCTGTATGCAGAGAAACCGACACTTGACATTTTTTGGTAAATTTTAACTGTGATGGTTATATTTTGTTTGTATGTTTGTTTGTTGTCAACGTTAATCTCACCGTTATTTGGGGGTTTGTTCTGAATTATACTACTGTCACTGAATATCATTTCCATTATAGTTTGCTGTATGTTTGATGTTTAAAATCATGTTTGAGCTGTATATTTATCTGTGGATAAATTTTAGAGTGACATTTCCTGGCTCTATGTGCTCTTCTTGTTCATATGAGTCCAGTGTGGTTGTTGATGGGGTTGCTGAGTTTTTGATGGTGTGCAGTGCTCTCTGCTGGCTGCTGAGAAGAACAGCATTCTGTCTTATTTTTATAACCTCAAAACACCTGATCAGTCGCTTGACCTCAAAAACTCGGAGTAATTGCACACTGAGCTATTCTTTATGAGATGTTTGTGTGTGTGTGTGTGTGTGTGTGTGTGCCCGCCCTCGCAGTGTCTATTTTCTATACAAATCCTATGAAGTTCAGCAATGACTGCGCTCAACGTCCTCGGCGAAAATAGCGATTCTAGCGCAACTTTTGGAACACTGCCGAGCTCGTCAATGTCACGTTTCTCTCACCGACCAATCACAATCAAGAAGGGGCGGGACTTACAGTATCAACGTTGCAACAATATCAAAAATACAGGAGGAAAAACTGATCCTGGCTGTAACAACCCAGTATTTCTGATCAAATTATCGGAGGGTTATCGTGATCAATATTTGAAATCAAGAGCGGGGAGCGACGTTGCCATGTCTGTCGGAAGTGCAGGTGTGTGAGTCACCCACCGGAAGTCTATATAAACCCAGTCAGTAGCAATTACCTCTCCTTTGCCAGTCGGCCTTTCCACACGGCGCCAACAAGAAGTGGAGCACATGGAACAAACATTTGGTAACTGCTGCTGCTTAAAATATCAGTACACTCGTAAGATTTTCTGTGTGTTTCGTCTGTCAGTGCAGTCGTGTTATTGTTATTGCTCACTAATATTGCATGCTTCAGACAAACTAGCAAAATAGCCTAGCTTAGCCTAGCGTAGCCAAGCCAAGCTACACCTGTTTCTAGCTTATCAGTTACAGCAAATGTGTCTCGCTTTGAATGTCCTCTAAATCCAGTTGTCCTTCACTTAAAAGTTGTTGATATTTCACCTCTGTTTAACTCAGACACAAGAACTCGAAACATGTGCCGCTAGGTTAAGCTAAGCTAGGCTAGGCTAGGCTAGAATGTGTGATGAATTAGCTAAGAAGCAACTTTTGATCTAAATCATGTTCGTAATGGAAAAACTGCACTGTTTCATTAAACATACAGAAAGTCTAATGAATGTATTTATATTTTAAGCGCAGTTACCAAATGCTTGTACCATGTGTTCCAGTTCTTGTTAGCGCAGTGTGGAGGGGCTAGTTAATGGGGCTAGTAAGATCATCAGCACCATCAGCTCAACAAAAAATTAAATAAAAATTTAATTAACTTTTCAGTCTCTCTGTGGAGGTTCCGGGGGGAGACCCCTCAGTCTCAACCCCCTTCTCCTGGGCTACCACCCCTCTCCACCCCCCGCTGCCCCCATGCTCCAGGTACCAGCAACAGGATGGATTCGAACCAGCCACTCCAGGACCAGCACGACCTTGCGGCCGCAAACAAACCCACTTCGCCACCGAATACCCTTTGCATTTAGGATTTCTCTCTGCACGCTTTTCAAGCTTCCAATTTGTGTATTGACGTTTCAAAATTTACTGACCCTGGTAAGAGTCGAACCCTCGTCCTCAGGACTCTCAAGCGGTGTGTTATCAGCTTGAGCTATTTGGCCAGAGACGTTTGGAAGGCCTTTATTAGATTCTACAAGTCTTTCGTTTGGGATTTGAAGTTTAAAATTTACCGATCCTGGTAAGAATCGAACCCTGGTCCTCAGGATTCTGAGGTGGTGTTTTATCAGTTTGAGCTACTTGACCACAGACACTTTGAATGTTTTCTTTAAGTCTTTCATCAGTATGTTGGACTTCATTTTGATATTCACATTGACTATTTTTAAATCACCTCTCACATGGGTGCTGGACATCAAAATGTTTTGATTCAGTTGTTTATATTAGATTTATATTAGGTTGTTGCTTTTCACATTACTAACCAGAAACACAAAACAAAAGGAGACAGGATTTGATCTTTTCACCTCAGATGTTTAGACAGCAGGCTATCACACGGAGCTACTTCTCAGGTGTTAAAGTAAGTGTTGGTCACATCCATGTCATGTTCTTAAATCACCAAATTTGTTGAGCTGTTTCGTAGGGCTACTTATGTTTGTTGCTCACAATATGAAATCATCCTTTCCACAGTTAGAAGTGAAAATAAACCATTGCAAACAATGTTAATTTATTTAGATATTTCAGAAATATTCTGATGTAGTGTCGATTTATTCTAATTTTGGACAAAAAATTTAATTGAACCAGACACATTATACCTAAAGGAAACTCCGGTTCAACAGTTCAACTGCATTTAAACTGAAATGTTGATGCTTTTAAGACTTTAAAACCTTGAATTGTGAAGTAGAGGAATATGGCATTGATGTAGAAGTGCAGTGCGTCCTTTATGGATTTGAGATAGCTATGCTTTGCAGAAAGTTGACATGGATGTAGAGGACAGGACAAGAATGCATTACAAGTTGTGCACATTTACTGCCCTCTATCAGCTAAAGGAGAAAACTGCTTACTGCATTTTCTCTTTCTTAACATATGATTTTATGCATTATTTCCTCCCTGTTCTTCCTGCATAAGTCACCTCTGTTGTAATCAGTACACAATCTCTATGTAACCAAATGATTACAATATCTTTACAAACAATATGTCAAGGAATAAAAGGCAACTAATCACCCTTTAAACCTGATGAGGTTAAGTTTCCTTGGTCAGGTGACACCAGTTGCTATGAAACACTGACATCAAGCACAAGCTCTTCTGTAGAGTACACTGAATTATTAATACAGCTACCGCTATGAATACAGCAAGAATACTGTAACAAATTTTGCCGCTCACATTCTCTTGACCAGAGAGAATCACTTGGCAAACTATGTCGTCTTTATTGGATCATGGGTTGATCAGGACTGCACCGGTGGAGCAGGTGGTCGCACCAATTGCAAGTCATTTATGCCACTTGGTGCTGCTGTGTGACAGCACAGAGGAACCTGAGCAGTTCAGCCACCTCGAGGAGGCAGCTCAGACTGTGGCTAAAGCGACTGAGAACATGGCAGCAGTGGCCTCAAGGTATGTACAGTCAATGTACAAGTGTTTGTTAACCGGGGTAAAGAATATAAATTTAATGCACATGACTGCAGGTCCAGTGAACAATCTGTAAAAGTCACATTCTAAAATGTAACCTAATTTAATTTATGTAAGAGACTGACATGTGCAATATATTATCAGACTAACGCCAGGCATTTTACCTCCAGGCTAATAAGTGAGACAGAGGATGAGGTTTTGCACATGGAGATGTCATCCCTGTTGGAGTCAGTCACTGTGTCTGGACAGCATGTGCTGCTGGCAGCCCAGAAACTCAGCATCCAGCCCAGTTTGGCTGAACACAGAGAGGAACTCATCACTGCTACACAAAACGTCTTCCTGGGAGTAGTCAAAGTAAAGTATAATTTAACTTTTCCTGGTCTGCAAATGTTTTACCAAATATCCCATATGTTGTAATAACTTACATTTCTTTAAAATAAACAGAGATAGGCAGAAAGGAATGGCTGCATTGTCAAATACAGACAGCGATTGATTAAAAACACTGACAGGTTCCAATAGATTGATCTTCAACAGCTGTTTTACTTTCTCTGACGTTTCCTTAAATGGAAATACTATGCTCTTACAAATAACAGTTTAAATCATCCTTTGTTAATTTGTGGGGATGGTGACCTTTTTCCTAATGTGAGCTACTGACTGATAACTGTATAGTCATGCCTGTGTACAGACTGTCTGCAATTTATGAAAGGGGATTACAGCAGCTATTCCTTGAAAATTGGAAAAAGGACACAAGTCTGCTTTGTTACTGAAACTGTCATAATCTTTTATAGCTTTATCTAGTTTATGACAAACTCCTCTTCCTTATCTGTGGTTATGGTACATGCTGTCTACATCTGTTTCATTACACTAGAGTATCATATTTAAATATAGTGATTTGTGCAATTTAAATTTCAACATTTTCTGCAAACAATAGCTCACAGTCAGAACATGCTGACACATTAGAGCTTTATTCCCACCATTGTCTGAGGAAGAGATTGCAAAATGATCTGGGACTTCTGTCCTTACCCATAATTGCTATTGTCATAATATTATGCACTCACACTGCAAAACAACTACTTTGTACACTACTGGTCCAAAGTTTTAGGAAAAAAAAAACATTTTCCTGTTTTTATTGAAATTTAAGCTGTTGAAGTCTAGTGAATATGCTGAAATGGTACAAAAGTCAGTTGGAAACTGCCCAAAACAGGCCACTAGCATTGGTTAAAAAAAAGCACAAGAAACTGTCCAGCAGCAGTAACATAGTGACCTTATTTGTCTCTCTGCTCTTAGGTTCTGTTAGCGGATGACGATGCTACCGTCAGGAGAGTTGTAGCTGCTGCTGATCGTGTTTTGGAGTGCCTCTCTGAACTTGGCTCCTCCACTGACATCAAGTCTCTGCTCAGATCTTTCCAGGTGTTTTCTGAGGCTCTGCTCCTCCTCAACAGTCTGACAATGGAGAGAGCAAATTCCTTACAGGATCCCAGACAAACTAAACAGCTCCTCGATTCATTGGAGACCCTGAGGAGGTGCATCTCCATGCTGCACACGGCCATGTGCACAACCATCAAACACCCTACAAGTCAGCAGGTACAGGAAGCTAAAAGGTATATTCTGGACAAGGTGCGGAGCACAGTGAGCGACATTATTGTAACCCTGAAAAGTAAATGCCACAGAGGATCACTGGGTCCTTTTGGATATTATACAGGGAGGAGGACCAGTCCTGATGCAGCTTCTTACTAGTTCCTCCAACTCCTCAATCCAAAGCAGTGACTTTGACAGCATAATAAGAGATCTTGTGTTTCACTGTATGGTTGTGGCAAACTCTTCTCGGAGAGAGTTTCAGCAAAGAGTGGTGGGTCATTGTCGTCACATCCTGCAGTTCTGGTCTGACATAAAAAGGATTTTAAAGTCCACAGATAATCTTGATGAGCAGCACCTCGAGAACATCTTCAATTTGCTGGTGCAACAGATACAAATGCTTGACAAAGCTTTGATAACTACTACTCTCTATCAAGTCTTGGACACGTTTCTTACAGCATCTTCTACATTTGAGGAGCTTTTAAATGTGACGAGACAGATCCTGGTAACAGATTCCTATACAAAGATGGATCTGAACTTTATTCAGCCTCTAGTTGAGGATTTCATATCTTCCACTGATAGAATAACACAAGTGGCAAATTTCATCTCAGCTGTGGCTGTTGATGCAAAGAGTTTGGAGAACGTGGAGAACTCACGAGCATGCCTCACGAGACTCAGAGCTCGAATCGCACCTCTCTCACTGGAGCTGGGAGATAATTCAATGCAAACTGTTCAAAAGCTTCATGATGTTTGTCAAAAATGGGAGGAGGAGACTAGTCAGCTTCAGGATGCTCTCAGTGATGTGATGGACGTCAGGGAGTTCACCAGTATTGCTATTAATGAGATGGTGAATGACCGCCATGGATGTGACACAGCTTACAGAGAGCAGAGCTATAAATTGTTTAAGGAACACACAGCAAACCTTATCTGTCACATGAAGCTGGTGATTCACTCAGTGAGGAGGCACTTGGACAGAAGTGATGACCCCATATACAGGAATGGCCTCCTTGTCCTGCTGAAACAGGTTCAGTCATCTGAGACCAAAGCAAGTGAGTCAGTCAGAGACATGCTTCTAGGTCCCTGTCTAAATGTGGAAGCATATTCTACCTTTTCCAATAATGTTTCCACAGTCATTCAGCACTTTAAAGTGCTAAGAGAGGGACTGGACGGCCAACAGCATCCACATCTCCTGAGCCCACTGCGAGAGGGGGCACGCCAGCCTGACATCTCACAGTTATATTTACCAGTGAAAGACACCTGTGAACTGAACCTGGATCATATGATAAGAGGCTCTGATTCTCCTGTTGTGGAGGTTATGGAGAGAGATTCCCATACTGAACATGAGGAGGAGCACACAGATGAGGAAACCATAGAAGCGGAACTGGCTCGTAAATATGACAGTGATGATTTAAAGATCCCAACTGTCTCCAATGCACCCAAACTGATCCAGAAGTCTCATGCATTTGACCTTTTACCCCTCTTGTATGAAGTTGTTACTGTGACTAAAGAGAAAGATGTGACAGTGCTCAACAAGGCTTGCACTGGTGTTCTCAAGCTGTCGAACTGTTACGCTCAAGCTGCAAAGGAAGCCTTGGCCATTGTTGATGCAGTTGATTGTCAAACGTTGGAAGGTTTTAGAGCAGAGCTGGTGTCACTGACTCCGCTGCTTGTCCAGACAGCTCAAGAGACAGCGATGAGTTCAGCAATGAGCACAGAGGGCATCTACAAACACAGCACACAGTTTTCTGACCTTATTAACAACATCAGAAAGGTTCTACTGCCAGTAGCTGGAACCTGGTATCATGCTGCTTACACTGAGCTGCAAGGAAATCTGCCAACAATGGCAACCACTGTTGCACAGCAGTTAAATGAAGTGATGAATTTATGTGCTGACATGGTCCAGCTTTTGACATCATCTGATTTGACCTCACAAAGTGATGGTCAAGAAACATTCAGCATTTTACACAGCAAGCTGAACAAAGCCCAGAACAACACAAGGTATCTGGTTGAGTTCTCCACCTCATTGGAGGCACAAGTAGATCAGCTAGAGGGAATCTGTATCCTCTGGGGTCTCTCTATTCAGATTTTGCTAAATTCTCTCGATAAGATTTTGGGAACATCAGCTGCAATGAATCAACTGAGCCCTCAGAAACAGCTATCAGTGTTGTCTGAGAACTCGCTTCGAATCCAAGAGGCAGCAAGGATCACCAGCCTAAATTGTAAAAGTGCTTACAAATCAAAACAGTTAACTGGATACCAGAATGAACTAAAAACACTGACTGATGCCTACCTTAAAGCTGCAGAAGAGCTTGACATAATGCCAAGTGTGATGCAACTTGCAAAATCAGAATTCTTGCAGAGACATCTTTTGATTAAAATTAGAGTGCTTTCTGGTCA
Source organism: Lates calcarifer (assembly GCF_001640805.2). Classification (NCBI taxonomy): domain Eukaryota; kingdom Metazoa; phylum Chordata; class Actinopteri; family Centropomidae; genus Lates; species Lates calcarifer. The sequence continues at coordinate 5,126,561 of NC_066848.1, read as the reverse complement.
TTTAAGCAAAGCAAACAAGGATTATGACACTGCACTTCAAAATATTGTCAGCATTGCTTATTTTGCAGTTGAACACTTTAGGGAGAACAACACAGAAGATGCAGAGCCAAAATTTGAAAACGCAGCTCAGACACTTTTCGAGAATGTAAAATCTGCAACCAAAAGAGTTGAGGACTGCTTAAACTATATCCGCGACCCACACGCCCGTTCTAACCTGAGGTCTATCAACGACCATTTGTCTTTTCAGATTTCAGATGTAATCAGCAGGGCAAAGCTCATGGTAGAGACTCACTACATTTGTGACACACTCAGTCTTGATGTGCAGATACAATGTTGGTCATCCAAAGCTCATTATGTGGTGGAGGAGATCACGAGGCAAGATGGGATTCACCAAGAGGCTAAGGAGCACATCAGGGCTGGTCTACAGGGCAGGACATCTGAGGATTTCAAAGAAGTGTCAGCTGCAATCCCATCTAAAGTCAAAGAAGTGGAATATCCCACTAACACAGCAATGAACTCCTGGCAGAAAGGCTATACAGAAAGTGTAGATGCCCCAAAAACAAATATCAGCACAGCAGCTGTGGCCATATATGGCCCTGAAAAAGATGTAGGTATCTCATTTTAACATTTTACAGATCAGTTATTCCTTCATGTCACAATTAATCAACTTCTTTCTTTTCTCAACAGGATGTTGCCAGGTCTGGTGCATACAAAGAAGCCTCTTCGCTGACCTACACTTCACTTTTTCTAAAACAAGAAAGTAACAGCTGGGATCCCAGGGACAACAGAATTGTCCAGGTGACCAGGAAAATGGCTGACACAATATGCTACATGACTCAGTACTTGAAGAAGAGAGGCCCAATACCAGTAAGGACCACCAGAGGCCACTTTTGTAGCTTTGTTTTGATATTTGCAGGCAGAGTCATCCACAATCATTTCTCTTTTCAGAATAAAGAGGCATTTGTCACAGCAGCCAAAGATGTGATCTCAAACTGCCAGTCAGTGACTCAGTTTATCAGAGTCATTGCCAACCACTGCTTGGATAAACAGTGTACAGTTGAACTGTCCCTCATTGTCGAGCAGATTCTCACCATCACCAACCAGCTCAACATCATTTCCAGGTCAGAAGAGCTTAAACACAAATCTCACACTGAAAACTAAGCCAGAAAATAATAATAATAACCAAAAAAAGTAATGATGTCACTTACCTAGTGTTAATGCTGTCACGCCTGGGTGCAAATCATCTGATGAGATCCTGGTGAAGAACGCGCAGAATCTACTCCAGACAGTCCTGCGTGGGGTCCATGCTGCAGAGACAGCCTGCATCACAGTAAATTTAACTCAGACAGTTAGTTATACATGAATTTTCTCCCAAACTGTTAAAACTGTACAGTTATCCTCTTATTCCAGGGTTTGAAGCAGCCTGAACCAAACTCAGATGGTGCAGAGGCTACAGCTCTGTGTTTCCAGTGGAAGAGGAACCTGGAGATCCATCGAGCCCAACAGACCTGTAACCCAGAGACCGATGACCTGGGATTGAGGAAGACTTCATCCCATCCTGTAGCACCCAGTCTTGCCCCACCAGTTAATGTACAAGATGGCTACAAGTGACACAATTAGTGATCCTGAAACATGGGTTTTTTTGTTTTGTTTTTCATGTGACATCAATAAACATGTGTATCCCACTAAATTCTTGCCACATTCTGAAGTTAAACTGATGTTTTATCTCTTTATTTCAGATATTCATAATAAAATCACTGAAATGTGACGGGCATATGTGTAGTTAAAATGTCATACAGTATTATTACAACCATAACCACCACACTGACAGGAAAAAATAAAGTATTATTCATTAAAACACTCAAAAACAAGCTGTACACGTGATACAAAATAGGCATTTACAATGTGAATTATGAAAACGATAAAAAAAGTAAATAGCTTAGTTTCAGTCAAACAACAAGCTCACCTTAACAGACAACTGTCACTTAAAACAAACTGCCAATCGATATGTCACCTTAGATCTACAACATTCACCCTTTGCAGCACACATTACCCCATATGAGTTCATCTAAAGTCAACTCCAATAAAATTCAAGAGTGAAAATAGTCATATTTGTAACACATATATCACCAAGATAGTATTTTCTTTGTATAATACAATGAAATTCATTTTTCTTGCCCTCTTACTCTGATTTTGTTTTGGAAAAAAAAAGTGAAGGACATTTTAAGAGCTAGTTACAAGCTTGTGAGCAGTTTTGAGGAATGAAAATGAAAAATCAAATTAAGTAACCAATTTACTCCATTAACTGTCATTACTCCAAGTTTAGCAAGTTAGAAAAGTCCAGAGCAGTAACATCCTCATAGCATTTAAGCCACTTAAAATGAAAAACAGTCCAACAATGTACAAAACTTAACAGCTGCAATGTTGAACAATTACACAACATTTCTTCTCAGCTATGCAGGGAATCTGTCTCATATTGCACAAAAAATCTGCAAGCTAGCTTAATTGTGGAGAATTTCATTTAAAAACTGTAAAAGGAGCAGCAGTCAGTCATTGTTACATGCAATGAGGGCCTGCACAGATTCGGTTATGGTTATCTGATCTGATCATGTCACACTTTGAGAAATCACAAGCTCATATCAGAATGTGTACGTGTGTTTGTGTGGTAGAAAAATGTAATGTTCAATAAAACATCTGCTGACTTGAAAAAATCCCTTATCATAAAAGTGAGCATAAACGTAAATACCTCATAATATAAAAGAGTCTTGAAATAAATATGTAAATACAAAATTTTCGCAGGAGTCCTTCAAACTGTAGTTTGATCAGTTACTGAGCATTATGTCTCTGCTTGTAGAATGAATGAATGAATCTATTCTACAGGGTGTAATGCCTGGAATGAACCCAGAGTTTAGTAAACAACATATGGGTCAGTCCTCAAGTGAAAACTATACAAGTTAACACAATTTCTTTTTTTTTTTGTGATTGTTTAGAATGTACATGAAAATCACAGATAAAAAGACCTTAACATACACGCTTTCAAAACACACATTTCAGCATTAATATGAATATGTCAAAAGGAACTATACAGCTGTATCTGTGCACATATTCAGCATCATCTCCATACTGTCAAATGTGTGATGCACTAGATATTATGTGATTTTTTTACAGGATCATTTATATACATAAATAAATATATTCATGTAAAGCTAAATAAGGATTAATAGACATGTCTTGTCAATATACAAATTTTATGCAACTCTTCCATATTTCCATAGTGGGGCGTTTACTGACAGAAAGGGGAAGCAGTGGGATCGAAAGTTTTGAACACATCTTTAAGCGTCCTGTCGTCTGCCTCCTCCTCTGGATCCTCCTGTTTCGGTTCCTCCTTCAGGGCCTCCTCCTCCTCCTCCTGCTCCTGCTCCTTTTTTAACTCTGTCTCTTCTTGTGCTCCTGCAGAGCCCTGTCCTGCTAGTTTGGCCTGTCTGGGGTCAGTGTACTGGGGTCGGATCAGCCCAGCCAGTGCCTGGATGGGGAGGTTATGAACTGCAGGGGGTTTAACAGGTGAGGCAGGAGTCACTGTGGGAGAAGTGGAAGGTGGAGGCTGATCTGAGGCGACGTCTGTGCTTTTGGCCTCTTCAAAAGAGCCACTTCGATGGGTTGGTGAGAGTGATGGTGGCGGAGTATTGTCTCTCTTAGCAGGATGTTTCAGAATCCCCGCCTTTTTAGGAGGCTCTGCTTGCTCCTTCTGAGCCTGCTCTGTTTGAGTACGAGGATCGTATAGACTGATGCCTCCAAGGATTGTAGTTGGACTCTCCAGCCCTCCACCAGAGGATGCCAGACGAGGAGCATATGGTGGCAGCCTCTCAGGCTCTGCCTTGGCTCGGGTAGTGTGAGGAGAGGAGCTGGCACTGGCCTTCTGTAGCCTCGGGTCCACAACTCCTCCCCCAGAAGAGGGCTCTTTCTGAACCATCAGTTTGGAGTCCAGACTTCCTGTACGCTTGAGTCTGGGGTCTAGAGTCTTTTGCTGGCGTGGGTCTACAGGTCTCTCAGTGGAAGATCGAGACTCTAGAGATGCAGAGGGCAATCGGGTCATGCGTTCCTTCAGTCGTGCAGCTAACAGTCTGGGGTCTGATGGTGGAGGGCTGGAGACGGGGGGATGGTCAGGCAGACTTGTTCGATTCATCTGAGCATCAGCGATTAAGGGTGGAAGGGGAAGGTTGATGGAGTGTTCCTGTTTGGGCACCAAGGAAGGGATGAGGTCCTCAGGAGCCCACACCACTGTCTGAGCAAAGGCAGGCCGCTGAAGCAGAATATCCACCCGGATGTGACTAAACTGCTTTAACTGACAACGAGGGTCCCGCAGCACCACACCAGGGCTGGCATCTAGAGGGATGAGAACGGCTCTGTCCCTGAGTTCCCTCTCTCCTTCATCATCTTCTTCTCCTGTAGGAGGCTTCTGAGGAGCAGGGTGGCTCTGCTGGCGATAGGAACCTGGCTCAATTGGTCTCATCTTCCTGGGGTCTCTGGAGAGCCTTGGATCTGCAGCTCCATCAGACTCCTTTTTCACATCAGGAGGTCGCTGTCGAGGGTCCATCTTGACACGTGGGTCACTAGGTGGGGCCCTCTCCTTCACAAGCCGAGGGTCACCCAGCGCTGGGGCCGCTGGGGCAGCCTGGGGCGGCTTAGACTGAGACTGCTGCATCTCATTCTGCTTTTTTAAAGATTTAAGGATGGAGGCAACACAACTCCCATCCTCGTCATCACTCGAGTACCAGTTTGTAGTTTCATCTGCTAAAAAGATGAAATCACATTTAAATGTTTCTTCTAATATTGTAATAATACCTCTTTTTACCCAAGTCTGTTTCTGAAGAGGTTCTGGGTTGTGCTGGGTTTTACGCAGTGCTTATACACTTACCTCTGTTTGTGCTGTTATCATCCTGAACCTCTGCTCTCTGAGCCTCATTTCCCTGTGCCTGTGTCAGGTGCAAAAAGATGGCTTTCTGTACTGCCGGTGGTAAAGACTGCAACTGTGACTCTGCACCCATCTGCTGCTGGAGGTTCTGTATGAACGCCACACTAGGGTCTACTATGTTGGAAATAAACCGAAAAAACAAAAACAAAGTGTTTCAATTTCAGTAACAGTTACAAGGTAATTAAACTCCTGGATTACTATAATATAACACTGACCTCCTTGTTGGCCTATGGCTTGGTTTCGAAGGAAGCTTCCAAAGAACTCCACTGGGTTTTGACCCAACGATGGAAAAGGGAAGAGACTTTGCAGCATCTGTAGATCTGGTATAGGAGGGAATGGAGGCCTCTGCATATTCATCTGAGGGTTGATATTAGGTCGGTTTCCATGGAAGGGCGGGGGTTGACCAGGGGGGACTGGTGGTTGCATTGGAAATCCATGTGGTGGGTGCTGTCCTGGGGGGCTCTGTGGTAGGGGAGGTGATCCAGGGGGAGGAACAGGAGGGGCAGAGGATCCTGAAGGCACCATACCTCCACTCTGTGTGTCCTCTGAGCCACCAGTGAACTGGCTGGCACCTTCACCTTGATTCTGGGAGAAATTGGATCCACTGAAAAATAAAGAGCACAATTAGGTTGAGGATAAGATTCAAGCACTCTTTAGAGTTTGATATGAGTTTGAATACAGGTCATTTTGATTACCTCAGACCAATTTTTTGTGCCAAGTCCACAGTAGGTTGAACTTTGATTTCAAACAGGGAGGGGATCTTCTTTCCTGCTTGGCCAGAGGCTCCATCTGTAGGACTGCTCTGACCAGGAGTGGGCAGCAACCCCACCCCAGGAGGAGGCTTTGGAAGTGGAGCGATACCCTGCTTTCTGAGGTCCTCCAGCTCCAGTTCGTCCTCACGGGCATTCTCCTCTTCAGTGTTTATTATCTGATAATTGAGTCAGAAAGCAGTAATAAGACAAATGTTAACCATGAGACCTCAGAGTCTCTTGGCATAGAGGTGTTAAAAATCAAAATAATTTTTTTCTTTTTGTCTGACCTTATCAAGCAACTCTTTGGTCACATCAGTCAGAGCCTCATGGGAGAATTTGCAGTTGTCTCCTTGATAGCATTTGGCTCCAGTATGAAAGAACTTGCACGGATATTCATGTGCAATCACAGGTTAAGGAACAGGACTAATTAAAAAGTATAATGAGATATCCATTAATTATGCAATGCAATTACACAAATGTAATTAAAAACACTTGCTGTCATTAGTGAAGGATATTGTGCATGTAAATGCAATTATCTCCTTTGCTGCAGTATCCCTGGAGGTAAAATTTACAAAGTTCCTTTTTCTTATCTGGCACGACGAGCTCATGTTCAAACTTGCACTGCTCCCCCTGGATGAAGACAAAATAATTGTATCTTTCAATTAGAAGAGTCATTATCTTTTCCTGATATTTTGGCATAAATAGGCTTACATTGTTAAAACAAGCAAAAGTGCTACCATACCTTGATGCATCGACCCTCCAGGAAATACTTGCAGATGTATCTGCCATTGTGTTCAACTGTGTGCTGATTGATAAACTCCTTGCTCATTATTGGTCGTTTCTTCTGAAAACCAGAGGGATTTTTTCCTTCCTGCGACACAAAAGAAAAAATACGATGAGATCTTAGCTTTGTCTTACTCCTAAAAGTAATTTGTTAATATACAGTACATTTTGACTGTTGGACTGTTTTCTAAAAGAATATCTTGCAGACTCTAAAAATATACATAGTAATTTCACTTGATTCTCAGTGTCTAATATACAAAAGCACTATACAAGTGCAAGACATTTACCATAACTAGTGATATAATACAAACACATCTGGGTGAATATGCAGGGACCTATTTACCAGTCCCATGTCTTCCATGCACTGGTCTCCTCCTCGCCCTCGTCCACGTCCACCCCAGGGTTTGCCCTTCAGTTTTTTGTTCTTGTTGAGCATCCCACGTCCTCTGCCCGGTCCACTCCCTCTGCCTCTTCCCCTCTGCCCAACTGAAAACAACATTTTGGAAGAAGAGAACAATCTCAAAAGCTCATGAATGACTATATGAAACTCAAAATGTTTAAGCTTGAAAATGCCTTCATACACTGTTGATGTTTCATGCCCCGCATGCCTCCTCTCTTCATCTGCTCTTTAATATGGCGTCCCTTTCCCTGGCTTGGGGATGTTGAATCTTTTGATTGTTGATACTCGGACATGTCATCGTCGTAATCATCCTCCTCCTCATCATAGTCGTACTTGTCATCACTGTAGTCGCTGTATTTGTCAAAATCGCTGCTCTTATGCGGTGGGGACTTCTGCGAGTTGCCGTGGCCACCTTTTGAATCTCGTCCATGCTGGCAAGTTCAACAATCAAAGAGAAAAGTGTCACGAATATGAATGAATATTAAGTGTCAGCATGCCAGTGGAGCTGAACTCACCTGGGATGGCTGGCCATCAGACTCGCGACTAGATCCCTGGCTCTTCCTGTTTTTGGGTCTTTCTGGTCGGTCGTAGTCAGAATCATAACTGTCAGAGCTGGAGCTGCTGGAGGGGGAGTGGTGCTGAGGAGAGGGCAAAGCATGTTCAGTTGGTCTGGGTAGTTCATATTCATGCCCTGATTGCAGTAGCACTGAGAGATACTATGTTGTAACAAGTAAAATGGCATCTTACTTTCTGTCTGTCACGTCTCCTCCTTTTGGACCTCCTCTTCTCTCTGGTCTTTTTGTATCTTTTCCTGGAGTGTCTGTGAGCCTTTTCTTCTTTTTCTTTAGCTTTCTCTTTTTCCTTCTCCTTTTCTCTCTCCTTCTCTTTTTCTTCAGTCACTTCTGTAGCCTCTTTGTTTTCCTCTTCAATTCCAATCCCTTCATCATCTATTTCTCCATCTTCCAGTTCACCATCCTCTCTATACGAAGGAAAAATTCAGCGCAATAAGTATAACAGGGAGGGTTTATATCCTATAGTTTGTCAGCCTCAGAAATTATTTAAATATTTTTCACATCATGAACAAAACATCTGATGATCCTGCTGTGGTAATTAAATAAAAATAAAAATGAATTCCCACTAAAACTGTTGCAACCTCTTTTCCCTTCAATTGCAATAAAGTGCCATATATCACACCAGAAGGTTTCCAAAACGCCCTGAGCTTTTCCTGTACTAAAAACACCATATTAATAATTCAAGGCTAAGTCCAGCACACAGTTATTTTACTTATTTTATGAAAACCAAATTAAATTTAACCTCAGGTATGAAAACCACTTTTTCTAGAAGCAAGGTTATTCAGTTGCTTTATGAAAACCTGAAGTCCGAGACAAGTGAAATATGATTTTAGCACACATATGACTCCAAGTCAAAAATCTTTCTGACTTATTTAAACAGCAAAATGACACACATTAGATGGAATCTCAATAAAAGTGATCTGCCTGAAAGGCCTGAGCACTCCTGTAGAAGTAATTACTATGATTGGAAATATCTGACAGCTAGGAAATCCTTACAGAATGCAAGCAGGAGTATCCAGTGCAGGACACTGGAATATGGTGATGTTGCGGTTTAAAGATTAAATTTTATTACTGGCACATAAGCTCGATTTTGGAAGAATCTGGGGCTTTCTTTCTTTTAGTTTGCCGCAGCAACTGTGGCTCCTGTGTCTGCAGAGGAGCTGTTAGTGAAAGTATGTCACACACCTACATGCTGTTTTTATAAGCCATCACGTTTCAGACTGAGATGGTGAGGGTAAATTTAGTTCATTATAACATTAAAGCTTGGCAGTTACAGTAAAAGTGGGCTTTTATAACACTTGATCCAGATTTAAAATTACTGTGACTCAAATATTTAAAATTGAAATGAACACATACTGGGTTATAGCAGATGGCCAACACAGAGCAAGTATTTCATGTAAAAAATATATATCTGAAAAAGTGTGTTCAAAGTATAATTTCCTATCAAAGAATGACAGTGGTATATACATCTCACAATTTCGGTGCAAATATTGTTTTCATAACATGTGTTGTCAGCTGCTTTAAAAATATAGTGCAGGTAGGAATGTGAAACAAAATCACCACAAAATGAAAAAAATATGTCCACCCACTGATTCAGGTCTGTTTTCACAGACATGAGCTACCTCTGCCTCTGACACCAGTGCAGCTCAGGCTTCAACCTGACACCCTCGACAGCCAAAGCCACCATGACACTGTGCCTAAACTTAACTTTTAGCCTAGTTAAGCAGCAGAGACCTCAAGTTCCATCATGAACCATTTGCCAACTCAAATATTTTTGAATATGACGGAGGAAAAGTGGCATAAATCTACACTGTCCTAGTTTCACATTTGCCCATAATTATACCTAACTCAAGAATGTTAACAAATGTAGGAAAATACTAGAAATAACCATAGAAACACGAACTTGCCATTCATACTCTGGAGTAATGCAATATTACAAAGTGCAACAAAACCACAATCTCCTTACTGAGCAGTAGTCATACATGAAATCCCCACCTGGAATTCAACATGACTTTTCTTTTCCTGTTTAAAAATATAAATCAGAGGTCTAAATCTGTAAGAGGTGACAGGTGCCCAAGGTGATGCACAAAAGCTTAACCATCATTTTTTTCCCAACCAAAGACTACTTTCAAACACTGCTGATTCTTCTTAGTTGAAGTCAATGAAAACACCTGGTGTAGAATTTGATGGAAGACAAAACTCTTTCCTCACAGGACCACTCCATGGCCTAAACCCAGCAGCACCTAATCTCAACCCTGCGTGAACCCTGTCTCAGCAGTACCGCCACGTCCCGGCAGGGGGAGTACAGTGCGAGGATGGGCGTGGCGTTTACATCATAGTCATTTGCATAGTCTCCTGCAGATGGCAACAATGAAGCCATGAATCCGTCCCAGCACCACAACAACACATACGATGAGGTCTGCTATCTTGCATGGAAATGATCATGAATGAGTCTTGTTGACACGGTGATGGGAAATCTAGGCTATTTGGACAGCGTTACTCAAATTGCACCAAAAGAGGCATGCAAAGATTTTTGAGGGGGGAAAACCGTGAAAATGTCTCTATACCCTGCAATTAATGGTTAAAAGAGAAAACAGTAACACAAGCATGTAGACCCACAGCACTGAAACGCACAGATGAGCGTATTAACAATTGCACAAGAATGTTACTCGACCTTTCATCCCCTGCAAGCTCAGAGTCTGTCATGTTTTTGTCAAGAACAGGGGCTGGGGGACTGGAAACAAGGCTCACAGAAGCCATTGGAAAACGGATCTGCCTCCCTTCTCTCCGGTACAAGAGTGAATTAACTCAGTCACTCAAGGAGACGTTGGGTTGTGAGAGATGCTGGAAGATTTCAGACTGGAAAAAACTCACGGTGTTACATGTCTCGACAGAGACAGTAAACAGACACTCTCCTCTTTCATATCAATGACGTTTTAACTCTGTGAGCACAGCTTGATACCCCGCTTTGCTAATGTCCCGTCGGTTGACAGCTGCCATGGTGAAATAGAGGAGACGGAGGGAGAAACAGACAGAAATGTAACCATGCTCGTTGATTTCAGCATCTTCATAGGTTTTCTCAACAGGGACATCATCTCAAAATGGCTTCTGAGTTCTGCAGCACATTCCTCGATTATGTATTCCCCCACGTATATATAGTCCTATCCGGATCTATCTAACATGGTTACCACAAACCCTCAACAGCAATTGGTCAAAAATCGCTCGGGTAAAGAGAGCTGCGATTCTTATTGGTTCAGAGCGATGCCAATTATTTTCAACATCTGCAACAATGAAGTGTATACGACGCTTAGTTTTTGTCCTTTGTCAATGTTTTTATTCGTGATTTATGGGTATTGCGCAGTTACAGTGACCACAGTTTATGCTGTTTTAGAAGACAAAATAGTTTAAGGATATTTACTTCATCGCTTTAGTAGCTACGTATGTCTTTCCTTGTTTTTTACGCTCGCGGGCTCACGCGCGCGCACGCACAACCCGTACGACCATTGGATGAGCCGTAGTTCACGCGCTCGTGCGGTCTTGTCAGGTACCACCAGATGTCGCTCCGACTCCACACATCAAACCCTGACACACTGGTCCGCACAGTGCTGGTATGTGCTTATCACACATAATAAGAATAATAAACGTCCAGCAGTGTGTATTATGTTTAGTCAGTAGACTAATAATATGCTCGGAATGGTTGTTGCTCTTTCTAGTCTACGAAAGAACGCAAACTTCACAGTGTAATTGTGAACTGTGCACCTTATTACATACAGATACCTCGGTCATTTTAGGCGACAGTCAATGACCACTTTCAGAATGAACATCACAGTATTTTGAGGAATATAGTCTTATTCTGAGGAAGTACAGTCATCTGAGTTTTCAGTGAAATGGACACAATTATTTTTTACTCTCAGTGGCAGAGTAAACAAACATAAACGCTTATATCGTATATATCGTGCAATTTGTAAGATGTAGCTGACTTTCTGTCTGTGTGAAACTTTTCTCGTCAGCAACGGAGAGATGTAAAAGGAAAAAGTTCTAAGCGTTTGGGAGTATCTCGGTGGGAGGGATTCTTGCTGCAGGAAACGTAGGTGGCGTGCAGAGCTCAGAGGCTGAGTTTTCCAAGCGCGCAGCTCTGGAGACAGGAGCGCATCTCTGTCTCAGACACCTGATGAGCATCTCCCAAACTCTTTAAGTCAGAGGACCTAACCTCACAGTAGATTGCTAGGGTGTTTTTTGGTGGATTTTAAGAGAAGCTAAGAAGCTTACTGAAATTTGGGGATCATTAACAGGGAAAGGTTTTACTACTGGACTTCAAGAGATGGCACTGTCCTTTCGACGCAGGTGTTTGCTTTTGCTGTGTTTGACAGCTATCCAGAGTGGCCATGCTGCCGTCCAGGTAAGAGTAATTTACATAAGTTTATGCAAACAATTTAGATCAGTTGCCTGGCTCAATAAAGTGTGTTACTACATCAAAAATATTAATATATAGGCCCATATGACGAAAAGTAATTCATCTTAATATTCTGATTATATTACTCACACAGAGTCACCCCAACAAGCAATAAAACAGTTTTTTAATTTGTCTCAGCACTTCATCTATCTGCCATCCATTGTGATCGTGTTATAGGTCAATGTGACATTTTAAGTTTTGCAAGGTTTGTGATCAAACTCAACACTTTCCCACTGGAGAAATGACCTCATACTTTTTGCATTTCCAGAAAAAATTATAGCATCTGGATATGAATCCTTTTATGTCTTGTCAGCTGGTGGCATTTCCCCTTTGCCTGGGGCAGGTGAAAAGAGCAGAGCACTATCTAACTACTGCATAGGTCCAAACTAAGTGCACAGTCTGAATTTTAATGTATTGAAATGAGTTGTTATTGTACAAAGCCTTCGAAATGCCAGAGCAGGAATTTAAAGTATGCAGCACAGAGAAATTGTTCCAATGAGCATGTGATTAATAAACCCTCCTGAAAGGATTAGAGGCACTTTCTCTGTGGAACTTTGTAATGGCTTGACAAGCTTTCTCCCCTAAATAACTGCAAGTGGCACCCATGCTGTTTTGAGTCTGCCCATTCAGGATTATTCAATGAGCATATGCCTCCCTACCACCATGCAGTATATACAGAGGAACAGCATTTTGGACTTAGGTCCCACTGACATCTGCCAGACAGCTTTTGTCCAGCTGTGCCTGCCACTGGAGTTGTGGTAGTAAGTGAAAAGGGGTGAGGGAGTGAAGAAGAGAGATGGTAGCCTTGAATATCTCAAATGAGAGTGCATTGAGGTCTAATGGAAAACAGTGGAAAGCAAAAATTGGTTTAAGTAAAAGAAATCATGGTGAGTTTTATCATGCAAGTACATTGAAAACATCCCACATATAAGTCTTGTCAGTGTTGCATAATGTATTTTAATATAATGAAAACTCTTGGTAACCATAACAACCATGTGCCCACCAATAAGATGGATTTAGTTTCAATTACATCATGCTCCACAGCTGCACATTAATGTTTATTCACCGCTCATGTTTTATATTTTATGACCATTTAACTGAGGTAACCTTTATTTATGTGCTCGTTTTCTTCTTGGAAAGTTTTTGCATTCAGAAACATTTTGCCAAGACTCTTTTATAACTCTTAATTCTGCTCATAGTGCTCATGCTTTATCCACAGACGTGCATGGATAAGCACCAGGTAGTTGGGGTGCTCCGTCAAATGGAGAAGTTCCTGAAAGGCCAGGAGATACGATTTACTGAGGGTCTTCGGATCATGAAGTCAAAGCTGGCAACGCTTCAGAACTCAGTCTCCAAGTTACCTCAGGCAGATCAGTCGGCTGGTGAGGAATAAACTGATGACAACACACACCACCACACTTATTTTCATATTCGTTATTATTGTCTTCTTTATAGGCCTTTTTCTCACGAGACATTTTGACTTGTCACAGCAGGAAAAGGTATTTTCACTGCAAGCTATGTAGGGATGAACATAATGTCACCATCATATTTCATACATCCTGTACGTATGAGTTTTAAAGCTGTAAAACTGAAATTATTGCATTCTGTTGCCTGTAATGCTCATTAAGTAAACAACCATAATAAGCTGCCACATATATTTACTTATTTGACCATAGATATTGTTGGTAGAAATCAAGACACAGAATAGATGTCTTGGTTGGTTGTAAAACTGTAAGTAGGGCATCATTTAATCCGTGATACTTTGGATGATTTTATACATTTCTTTTCACAAAAAGAGCTCACCAAATGAGTAGTCATTTAATTTGTAGCTCCTGCTGTATAAAGTTCCACATGCGTGCATGATATGACTGAGGTTTTATTCAGTAATTCAGTGAATGATTGCTCAGTTAAAGGCAACAGAAGATTCAAAAGTATCAAATTTACAACATTTTAGGAGCGTTCAATTGTCTGAAGTTGATCTTCAAACAGTTTTTTTCATCAACCAGTGACACTAGAGAGCCAGAGATGACTTCTTGTATTATGGGATTACAGATTCATCCAACAGAGCAGGGCCATCTCAGTTACAGAGCTGGGTACTTGACAGGGGAAGTGGATTTGTGGAATTGTGTTGTTTGGCAGCAGACACTGAGGCCAATTTGTTAGTGATGGACCAGTGCAGTCCATAACTCTGTGGAGAGTACTTGGCAAGACAGGAAGAAGCTGATATTTTACATTTGCTGTAATAAAGGCTCAGCAACATAAAAAGACAAGAGTAAAATAATGCACCACCTGCCTTAAATACTCAGAACAGAAACAAATCTGAAAGGATTTGGATTTAGTTATTGTTATAATTGGTGTATTATTTCCCCTTATACAATACACATAAATACATATTGCACACACTGTTATCTTGCCGTGAAGTTCATGTTTGTCTGAAAAACGTCTTACACAGAAACTGGTGAGAAAAGGGAACAATGAGACAGAATTGGCTTGTCCTAATGCTACAAACATCCACTCGACATGACTGAAGTCTGACTTACACTCTCTGAAATGTACTGTTTTCACTTGAGGTTGAAAGAATAGGAAACATTTTCTCCCAATCCCCAAAGTTGGAGGAAGCATAAACGTCTCATAAACGTCAAACTGTAATCCATTCACAATGTTATGTAATGTAATTGTATTATACATTATACAAGCATTAAACGTTCCAGAGAATACAACATAGCATAGGCTTTGGCTGCTGGTGCGATCCTGACTCATAGAAATGGCTGGTGCTCTGCTGGTCGGCTGTAAATGAGGCATTTGAACCATCCTTTCCCATGAAGGCTCTCCACTGCCCAGTGACACGTGTATATCCCCAGGCAGAGAATGCCAGAGGATGTCGGGAGGCTTACTCCACATGTGACCAGCCTTCCTCTCATGCTCTCCGTCTCTCTCCCACAGCTCTCACCACCTGCCCCTCCCTTGAAGCCCCTGCTCATGGAACCAAGTTTGGCTCAAAGTATTTTGTCGGACATGAAGTCCATTTCACTTGTTCCCAGGGTTACAGTCTTGTCGGTTCTGCCACACGTGTTTGCCAGGGCAATGGCACCTGGACTGGCATCACTGCCGTCTGTAAAGGTGAGTCTCACTTTGAGTTTAGAGTTTGTTGAGCGAGCTACAACAGTTTCCAGGTCTATTAACCTGCCTCAAATCCTAATTTCTGACCATGTGTGGCACAAGTCTTAAATTTGGTCCAGATGAATGCAGTCACATTTCATCTACAGAATGTTTTCATCCCAGGATTAGGAAGTTTTCACCGCATTATTTTTTTCTCCACATACCATCACACATCAGCTACCACCTATGTATGATTTGGTGGAATGTTTTGCACCAGGGCTGCCGTGTCTGTGCATTATTCACTGTGGAGCAAAAATCCCCACACCCATTTAGGGCGACCTTGGCTCAGCAGTGTCTGAAAGCCAGGCTGAAAGAGACAGCAGTCCAGAAGCCAAACTGAGCTCCTCACATACACACACATAGATAACAGGCAAAGAAAAGAGCCATTCTTTAGAGGGGCTGGAGCTCCTCAGCATACTGAATGAAGCCCTCGTTAAAATGGCATTAAATGTCTCTGAACACAGGAAAACACCTGTACTGCATTCCACTGTGGGGTGCCTTCCCCTCCAGGTTTCTACTCCTCATGAACAGCAGCGCCTGGGCTACTGTAAGATAACCCCCCCCTCTCCACTTTGCTCATGTTTCCCCAGTTCTTTGACAGCAGTCCCACTGGACGAGGTTAGGTCCAGACATTACACCCACAGCATGGTCTGATAGCACAGAAGTATGCTAAGCATGCTATTGATAGCCCCTTCAGCCTGTGCTGGTGGCGCTCTTACAAAAATTCAGAATGGCACACTCAGTTGCACATGTGCATACGTTTATTGACATTTATGGTTAAACCAACATGAGAAGACTCAACTCTACACAGTATTGTCCCTGTTCATGTTTTTCAGCCTAGCATAAGAGGTCTAAATTTAGTCATACTCAGAAAGCAGTATTGACAGAGTGTGAAAACTTTAAAGTTAAGAGGAGTTTAAAAATAGTTAGCAGAGTGAAGTGGGCCTTTTCATGTTATGGCCCTGTGGTGGCCCCTGGGGAAGCCAAATAAACATTAAAGGGATTGGTTGTCATCCAGTATACTATGGCTTCAGCGCTGGAGCTCAAAGAACAGCAGAGAACATCTGCACAACTCTCAGAGTTGACTGCAGAAATAAAGATCATAAGGCTTGATGGACTATTTATCAACACAATTTAGAGTTCTCAGGTGATCACCAATAAGAGTCATCTTTGTATTTTACGTCATTTCTGTATTTAGTGAGCGTGTAGTCTATACATTCTAATCATATTCTTGGCCACTGTTTGATGATTGATTACCTATATGCCACAAATAAGTCAATAAAGTACCACTTGAATCACAATATTGTCCATTTCCAACACTGCTGTGCTCTTAATCACAGCCCAAGGCATTTACAGTCATTTCTATTTGCACATGTTAAGGTGGAGGCCATAAAAAGCTCATAAGAAATATAAATGATGTTTGAACACCTGAGTAGAATTGCTGTAAACCCTAGAAAATTTTTATGGGAACATATTGAGAATGTGTTGACAGCAAGTCCTTTATTCTATATGTTTTACAATGCTAGAAAGTTATAAAATCTAGCGTAAGTCCACATAGACTAACACCAGCAATGTTTTAACTTTGAAGATGCAGATGGATTTTATTGAATTACACTTAAATAATGATACCCATTAGATTTCATGAATATAAATGCCGCTTTTCCACAAATGGAACAAATAAAAGGGCATCACTGACTTACTGTTGACATACTGTGCCCATAATGACAGAACCAGTTTCTCATTCTTAAGTATCAGTTATCAAACTGGGTGGACTCTCATTCCCGCTCTACGGATGGATGGTAGACAGGAAAGACTTACAGAGGCTCTTTCATTTCTTTTTTCTGTATTTCTTTGCAAGTGTCACACTCTTATGCTTCTCACTGAAACCTGAAGCAAATACTGTGGTAGTTCATATTCCTTTAAAAGTGTTTCAAACAGGACCTAATCTCTTTTCATTATGTTATTTGAGTTGTTTTTTTTTTCATTTTCACCTCAGGAATATGTAACTCAGAACTAAGTAGCTCTGTTGTGAATAGCTGTATATAATATCTGTTAGGCCTTTGATCTGTATGTATCACTATGTTGAATAGATGAGAACATGGGGTTCAGATTGAAAATAAGTGGAGACTCCTGAAGAAGCTGCAAGCAAGCTGACTACAGATAAGATAATCCTCTCCTACATCCACAGATATAAGTGAGTGTGCAAGTAATCCCTGCCAAAATGGAGGCACCTGCGTGGAAGGTCTTAACCAGTACAAATGCACCTGCCCCCAGAACTGGAGCGGCTCTCACTGCCAGCACCAAACCCAGACAGGTCAGTACCACAGAATTAATGTCAGAGACTCAAACTGAGATCTACCGCTGAGTATGTTTTTTGCTTGAGGTCAAATTGTTCTGCAGGTCTTTCATATTTTCTCCCCTAACACAGCACCACCCGAGTGGAGTGTTATGAATGATCCCGCATTCAGTCGGAGACCTCGCTGTGCCCAAGTGAACCGAGCTCAACACTGCAGCTGTGATGCAGGCTTTCACATGAGTGGCACGTCTGACAACAGTATCTGTCAGGGTGAGCTGTAATTATGTGTTACTTAATTGCTCCCTGTGGGGTGATTCTCCTCTTGCTGCTCCTCCTCACAGGGAGGTGAGGTCAGCTACAGAGCAGTTCCCTCCAGCTGGGTGCCCCCGCTCAACGACATTGCAGCAGGGCAAATAGCAGATGTTATAGGCACTTAACTACTGAAAAGATCCCTGAATACCTGTAGTTTTTACTCCTATAGAGATTAATGGTTACAAATGGAAGTAATCTGTAGAGCCAGTCTGTGACAAACAAAATAATCCTCTCTATAGGTCACAACCTGATTAACATTCATTTAGACCACAGTTCAGTTGTTTTTAAGATGTAATTGGTTGAGTAACATATTGAAAAGAGAGTTTTCATGCAGCTGCTCCATATGTGTTTATGATGGTTAAAGGGCAAAACTGAACAATATACCTTGAATCTTACTGTAAACTGTCCCAAACATCTCCTTCCTCCAAGTTACCTCCATATGCACGATACTTTGGTGTGGTCATGTGACACATGCATTGCTTTTTCTGTTTCATGACAGATGTAAATGAGTGTGAGGTGTACCGGCTGGACCAAGGAGGGAAGCTGTGTGTCCATGAGTGTGTTAATGTTCCGGGCTCGTACCACTGCTCTTGTCCCAGCGGCTACAAGTTGCTCACAGATGGGCGGAGCTGTGAGGGTGAGTGACAAGAGGCAACGGAGGACAAAGGCTCATTCACAGGGCCCTGGCTGCAGATCTGGCTGGGTATTTAGCTCCAGAGGGGAATACCTGTGATTTAGAAAGACGAGGAGCCTTTTAGCGGCAGAGCTTTTAGTCTCTGCAGAGGTGTCTGTCGGCCGTGTAGGCCTCGCTACTACTTTCATTAGCACCCCTGAAGCATGCAGCGCTTGCCAGTGGAACAAATGACCTCACCCTTTCCCAGCAGAAGGGATCTTTAGGACATGAGGCGTTTGTGAGAGACTAAACTGAAAAACCAAATAAACAATCGCAGCACAGCACCCCCTGCTCAGACTGTGGTAACCAGGAAGCAGGGAGTCAGTCTGGCAAGTCTCTCTCCCCGCTTCTCATTCTTCTACATGCCTCTGCTGTTTTGTCTTCCAGATGTGGACGAATGTTTAAGCCAACAGCACAACTGTAGCAGAGGGACAACTTGTATCAACACGAGGGGAGGCTTTCAGTGCGTCAACCCAGAGTGTCCCCGTTCTCATGGCAACATCAGCTATGTCAAGACATCTTCCTTGTAAGTGGATACAGCACACTGTGACTTGGTTGTTGAGATCATTAACCAAGCCACGTCCAAGTTAAGTTCTTTGAGGAGAAAGCGAAGGCTGCCAATGAAACCATAACTAAAACTGTTGAAAACATCCATCACAGTTTACCCACCAATCTCCTGGTTCAACAATTTGGTTGGACTCAATTTCAGTTTTACCTTCAAATAAAGTGGTTCAGATTATCTGGCTAAAGCTATGTGATTGCGTGACTTCTTGAGATGCTTGCCCCATCACTGGAGTGGTGCCCGAGATCTTGCTTTTGTGAGAACAATTTGATCAGAACTAATAGAAATGATGACAATAGCGTTGTGGTTATAGCTGTATTACAGTGATGCAAATTGTTCCTGACAGAGAACATGCATGCTCAGCAGAACTTCACTAGATGACGTCATTTTTTGTTCTTTGAAACCATGTAGAACGTCCTGGCCAAATGTTTGGAGACATTACAACTTCCAGCTCCCTGTTTGCCAGTCATCAGCAAGCTGCCTCATTTAAAAGCATGAAACAAAGCTCTGTCTGCTTCTACTGAACCATCAATGTGGTGAAATACTGCTCCACTGCCAGCAAAGGGGATGGATAGATGTTTGGGAAAACACTTGCAAGAAGGGAGAAAGTAGGAAATTGAGTAAGACAGTAGCTGTGTCCTAATTCCATACTGCATACTAATGCTAAGCAGCGTTTGAGTTTGTTGTGCACACACAATGAAAAAGTGAGCGACTGATTTAAGTATACTTACAGGTGTCTGTGAGTGTGCATACTAAATCCTATTTATTTTTGGTATGTGCCCCAGTGCAGTGCTTAAAGGAAATGGCTACTCACAGCTGCAAGGAATTAAAACTAATTGCAGATGCTGGTGTGATAGCTTAAGGAAGATCACAGCAAATAAAACAAACTTGTATTATATCTTTGAAAAAGTTTCTTTCTATAAAGTACAGTTTGCATTTGCCATCTACAGATTGGCTGTGAGTGTATGTCCTGTATTTGTATATACTTTTGTATATTATGTATTCCATTATGATGTTGTACAGAATTGAAAGCTAGGCAATGCTAGTGTTTGTGAAAGGTGAACTGTTGGGTTTATATGCAGGGAAAAATGTTGTCCACTCTCTTCCTTGTTGTTCAAATATGTACTGCCCACAACAGAAAAAAACATTCAGTCATGATCCAATACTTAAAAGCACTTTGACCTCATTTGCACTTTATTCACTTTTCTTTAGTCACAAAGAAACAGTTCTGAACACTTTCCCACAGAGATAGCTTGTAATCCTGTAATACCCCTAATTATTATTGCTGTATTTCTGTTTTACAGTCAGTGTGAGAGAAACCCCTGCCCAATGGACAGCCGTTCCTGCCACCTGGCTCCTAAGACTGTGTCTTTCCACTACCTGTCTCTGCCCTCCAACCTGCAGATTCCCGCCACGCTTTTCCGTATGGCAACTGCGGCCGCTCCCGGGCGCACTGGGCCCGACAGCCTGCGCTTCGGCATAGCAGGCGGAAACTCCAGAGGCATCTTTGTCATGCAGCGTTCAGACCGACAGACTGGTGAGCTGATACTGGTCCAGCAGCTGCGCGGGCCGCAGGAGATCAGCATCGATGTGGACATGTCTGAGTACAGCGACCGCACCTTTCAGGCCAAGCACGTGGCCAGGGTCCACGTTCTGGTTTCGCCCTACAACTTCTGAGAGCAAGGTTTGGGAGGAGGAAGACTAGAAACAGAGAGGTGAAGAGGAACAAGAAAGAGTGCGTAATGGGAACTGATTTTACTGATACTGTTTCTTCATCCCCTATCAGAATTTTAATTGTCTGAGCAGCCAGTCATAGGCCATCATTTGTTCAGTGGGCAAATTACCAAGAGTGCGAGAGTGACAAGCCAATATTTAACAGTTATATTATGAATATAACAATATATGGCAAAACACATCATAGATGCTTCTTTGAGTAGTGTCAGTATGAGCTATGACTGATGATGTTTGACTGAGTGAGTCTGAATGCATGAATCTCGCTAAACAAAACCATAATGAGTGGGTTGGGAGGGATGGATGGATAACTATTTTTGTCATTACTGTTGCTTTATGTTTGTAGTTCTATGTCCATCATAGATCATGTCTGAGCGGCTCAGGGTCAGGCCCTGGGACTGATGCACTGCCTTTGCTTTATTGATGATAAATCCCTATAAGACATTAGTGCTCCTGTGGCTCTAATTTATTGGAAATATTGTTGCTGGTTTTTACATTGTAACATACTGAACGCTACATGTTTATCTTCCATCATATACTGTATATTTGTTTTTTGTACTAGCTTGCTGGCACCAGTCATTATACTAAGGGAGTTTTTAAAACAGTAAATGCAGTACTGTACCTGGGCATATTGTTACTCATATTCTGTATGTTACCCAGAAATAGTCTCATTATATTCTAAATCATAGATGATTTGGCAAGCTTGCCAATGCACTACATAATTTATCTGGAATTTTAATTGTCTCTGCATAACTGAAATAAAGGCAGTCCAACATTTCAGTATTTGTTAGAACCACCTCACTTGATGCTGAACAGTGTGCAATGTTCTCCTGGCTGCGCCTGCTCTCATTCTACATACACTAAGAGTGAATTTTAATGAGTGAAATGCAAACAACACATGGCTGATAAATGAGCATTGGGTGGCTATTAAAAAACGTTCTCTGAATGAATGGATGAAATGTTAGAGAAGAAGAATGTGTGTTTTATAATATAACCCCTGGGGCAGCAGTTTGCAGACAATACAAGTCAAAACTGCATTTCCCACATGGCTCAGAAACAAAAGCAGTTTGACTTGAATACAAGGAACTAACTGTCACATTTTGAAAACATATCTCAGTGTGTCTATTTGTTACAGAAAGAAGAGACTAATGTTCACCACATGTGTTCTCTTGACTTCCTTCACTCCTCTCCTGCCTCCATCCAGGGGTTTACATTGCAATAAAAGGGGTCCAGAGGAGCTGCATGCTTTCAGGAGGGAGTGGATGGTGAGAATCAAAACACATGCACTGACGGCACACGTTGCTTTGAAAATGACAACGTGCCTTAATGGCGGGCCCTAATTTCCTTCAGTTACCAGACCAGGAGTGCTCACATTGCAGCCTTTGTTTCAGGCTTGTGCTCAGCTCCGTTTGATGTTCACATGTTTCATCCATTCTCAGGCAGAAGGATATTGCCAGAGACAATTGGAGAGCGCTGAGCTACATAACACAAGCCATTTGCTGGAGAGTAATGATAAAAATATACAGTGAGGGCCTTGAGGCAAAGCCAGTGCAGTGTGGTTTACACTCGTTTTATGTCAGAGCCACAGAAACATGATGACTCTGTCTAGTCTTCCTCTCCGTGCTCATGGTGACGAAGTTACAGTTTGATGTAGCTTATAATTTGTTCTCTAATGAAAGGTTTCCTGTGCCTTGTTAATTGTCAGCAGTTGAAATGGGCACAAGTACAGCAAAATTGTGGCAGGAGAGAAAGTCTGGTATTTAGCTGCAGGGCTATAGCATGGATTTGTCCAACCCTTGTAGTTGGACTTTAAAGCTCCTGGTCACACGCCACTTGCAAAAAACACATGCACCTTTTCACAAACAAGGAGAGAACAATCTCCACATCAGAGATTCTTGAAATTCCAGGGGCAGTAAAATGTTGAGCCACAGTATATACAGTAGCCTCCTAAAATGTCTCTTAACTTTGCTTTTTTGAAGTGAAACAGCAGAGCCATTTTATATCTATGGCTCCACATCAAAACAGAAAAGAGGCACGTGTGCTCCTGGTCAGTTAGCCCAGAATGAAAGGCACTGTGGAGGAATTTTGCTCTACTTTTATTATGCAGGAGAGGGGAGAGGTCGTCTGTGGATCATCTTTCATGTGGGATAAATGTTTGGAAGAAGTCCAGAAATATGTGAGAGTTACAGGAAAGCAGAATGAAGGTCCCTTTGCTTTTGTCTCTGACTTTGAAGTGGCCCACAGGCCATAATAATTACATTTTTACATTTAATACAAATATAGTATTTGGTGCAGTGTTATTATCATCTTAGAAATAAGCGTATATAATGATTGCACAAGAAAACAGACAAATTGCTCCGATGTAAAACTGTCAAAGAGGAACCGGACCTCTCCGACCCCCACAGGGTTTGTCTCCAGTGTTTGTATTGTTTTTATTTGTGATTTTGTAATTGTAAAGTTGCAGTTAAAGTATATGGGTGTTTAATGTTTGGTCTTTAAAACCAAATACTACAGCAGAGGCCTACAGCACATTTCAGTCAGTCTTCTTTAATGAAGATGGGTGCAAATTCTGAAACTGATATTATAGCCCCTGGTATTAAGTAATGTCCATTTTAAAGATTACATCAGTTTTGTCTTCGAAAAACAACTTGTAATGTTGACGTGACAAATATGTTGGCTTGTTTGTGGATTCGATGTTGTTTCAGCCCTCTTAGTCACAAGCCTATTAAGGACTAATGGCCTGAGAAAAAATTCAGGGTTTATATTTACAGCAACTGGGCTTCATTCAAACTTTCCTCTCAGTATTTCAGTCTCTGTGTTTCATTATCATTCATCATAATTTTCCACACAATAGCCCATTCACTCAACAGTTTTTTTCTATTTTCTCTTGAATCTGGTATTTGCCAAACAGCTTTAAAATCTGATTTTAACTCCCTAGTAAAATATGTGGTTTTATTGCCAAATTAACACTGAAAGTCATAGATCAGGAAACAAACATTCTTGTGTACTCGATTCATATTTAATCTGAGTGTACATACTTCCTATGTAGGAAGACAGAAGAAAACTGCTGGTATGAAAAGTTCAAGCCCAGTTCTTCATGACACCAATGAAAAAAAAAGAAGAAAAAAGTCAAGTCATATTATCCAGACACCTCTCCACCTCTGGAATTATGAAATAACAGGAATGAGCCACAACCCATCTGTATAAATAATCAAGGTCCACTGCAGGTGTCTGCAGTTTTATATAACAGAAGGACAGCTTGCCATCATAAGCACAATTATTCCATGTTTCCAACCCAGAAAAAAAACAGAAAATAGTGACATAATAAACCCATTCAGATGATCAGCTTGTGCTTGTGCTAACCACGTAACTTATCTAGTGTGTCATAATAAGGGATGGCCTAGACAGACAAGATTACAAGTCCTGCTGTGACATTTACTCAAGACAACAAGCATGAAGACAACAACAGTGTTTCCAACTCCAAAACTACACAGACAAAAACACCAGGCCTGCCATTTTTAAAAATAAACATATTAAGACTTATCTGAAAGACCATGAACATTAGAGTCTGTAAAACCAATACAATGATTTCATCTTCAAAGAAACCAAACATTGTGAAGAAATAACCAAACAGGCAGCAGTTTGCTGCTTGCCTAATACACTGTGAGACTGCTCAGGATCCAAGTTATTAAAGAAATGGAAGCACATGTTGCAAACACTTAGAGTAAACATCGGTGAACACACACCTAACAACTTATAAGTACACTTGGTACACAAATAAATAATGAAATTATTACAACATACATACAGTATATTGCTGTTTTTTTCAGACGACGCAAAACCTGGCCACCTGCACGCACACAGTCATGACACCAAACCCCAATTCTACACTACTGAACCCAGTAACATTTCAATTCAAATTGAACAAATCACTTGTTTGAAGCTTCGTGCCTCACACACACACTCATTCACACACCAATACTGAGGATGCCAGGTAGTTTCAATCTGAGACATGAACACCACTTTCATACATATTGTTCTCAGTTCTGGAACAGAATAGGCCTAACACAAGAACTACATGTAGGCACAGCTTTGATCCTCAAAGTGCATTAGAGCAAATGTTCTATTCAAAGTTTAATTTTCTGAATTTTTTGTCTCAGATTTTGAATGCTGGCAACAAAAAAGTGTTGCACTCAGTCACATGAAAATTACTTAATTTCATAACTTCTGTGAACTTAACAATTATATATTTATAAATAAAGAAAGATCCTGTTTGTAAGTAATCCATACACCCTGAAGTCAAACTCTCTGTTCCTCTTCTCGCTGCAAAAATAGCTGAGATAAATCATTCTTTATATTAATAACTGAGAAAAAAGGCATTTTAATTATTTTCCCCCATCATTAATAAGCATCTTATCTTATTGCAACCAACCAATAATATATAGATACGCTCAAAAACACACTTGCATTTTCATGCATGAGGCCCACTCTTATCAGTTCTCTGATAAAATTAATTCACATCTACATAACAGAAATAAATACAGCACTTATTAAAAAATGAAACATTCTCTTTGGAAGGAAAGGCTCAAAACTGATCATATCAAGGAAACAGTGAACCAGTTGGTCGGTGAAAAGACAGTCTTCCTCTGATAGAGTTTTTTGTTCTTGAGAAGTTGAGGAAATGAGTAGAGGTCCTCCTAAACTGTGACCTGCACCACCCTGCAAAGTAGTAGCCTTTTAGGAGGATACCCTGAAAAACTAAATGGCACTCCACCACCACCCGACTGGAAATCCTGGAGAAAACCCGGCTGCAGAGTCAGGGACAGCTGCTATGTTCTCCCTCCATGTCAGCTGAGGGCTGGAAATGTTTTGCCTCACTCCAGTTTTGACATCTCGTACTTTGTTGTCATGATTTCCTGGGAAATAATACGCAAATATAAACTATGCATTTTATATTTTTTCCCAGGCTATCAAGCTTTAACTTTCATTCTCAGACCAAAATCCCAAAAACCACTGTTATTGCCTGTTACTATTTAGACTGTAGAGGATGCAGTGAAGTTTTCTCTGCTCCCTTAGCTATGCATGTCAAACTTTGTATTCTGATACAGCAGTTCACTGCTCAAAATTATTAATCATAAAGCTGATAAAAGGATATAAAGAATAAAACATTTTTGTATGCATTATTGTATTACAGTGTAGAGCTATCTCTAGTTAACTGTTGTGTGAGAGCACCTGTCTTGAACATTAAAAAGTAACATAATTCCTACCTCATCTGAGTCGAGCAGGACTGGTAGAGCTCTGCAGGGACAAACAGGGCAAAAGAGAGAGACTGTTAAAATCATACATGCCTTGTTAATATATATTAATAAATATAAATGTTATATGATGCTTACACATCAGTAAGAGAGCTAGGAATGTTATCCTCCACCCACTTCAAGTCTTCATCCTGGACAAGTAGAAACAGGATGAAAAAAGTAAATACTGCCATCTGCTGAAATATTGGACACTTGCATTTCTGAATCTTGGATACCTACTCATATCATATATGCTTGATATTTAATATACCACATCAAATTAAGCCAGATTAATACAGAACTATTGCAAACCAAGTGTGTAGTTTTGTTACTTACTGGGTTTGTTTCTGTCGGCTTCACTGTGCCATTCATCTCACTTTTAGTTGCTCTCAACTTAATGCCATCTGCTGTGAATTAAATAAAAATGAGGATAAATATAATAAGACAATCAGACACTTCAAGTGTTTGCAGTGTTCCGGGTAAAAGTCCATGATATCACCGCACCGAGGTTTGCAGAGGCGATGAACTCCTCAATCTCCTCATCATCAGAGTCATCAATGAGAGGTGTGAAAGCATACCTGTGGACATTGAATTTTGTGATTAATAATAAAGTATGTCCAGTTCAGTTTAAGTTGCTGAAGTTAAAAATCCTAATGTACCACTTGCCTTTGGTTGTTTGCAGATGGTCTCCATAAAAACATTATGACAAGTAGAATGATGGAGAACAGGAACCTCCAGAAAGCATCTTCCACCCACAGCTCAATCCAATCCTTTACACAAAAACAGGCCCAATTACCAATACAATTTGACTTAAAATTGTAATTTTTTTATGATGAACATGCCAAATTATACTCACAGACTGGCAATCTGCTAGTCTGAATTTTTTTGCTGTCCAACCCATAAAAATAATGGAAGCTGAGGAAAGAAAGGACGAGGATTGAGAAACAACTCTTCCTTTGTTTTACAGGTTTTATAAGGACGAAAATACAAATAACTGGAAATCATAGAGCTCTGGCACAGAGTGAACTATATTCTGTTCTAATTTCAAGTGTAGTCATACCACTTACCAATCACAGCAAATATTAGTGTGTTCGTAAAGTGCCTGTAGAGAGACAACTTGACAGGGTTTCTCCTCAGCTTCAGAGTCTTGATGGTTTGTGCCAGGCTGACAAAGATGTTAGTGGCAGTCAAGGTAAACATGTGGCAGACATTACAGAGGAACCATATGACCTTACAGCTTCTACATGTCAGTATATACTGTAAATGATTTTTGCATTATTTCTTTACAGTAGCACACTTTTATACAATCCAAATTATTAGGTTCTTTTGGCTAATTCATAGCTGTACCGTGGTATTAAAAAATTCTGTAATAATTTCCCAGTAGTTTCAGGAAACATACTGTATTAAAATTTAAATGACATATATCATGATAGAGCATTTCATCCATATCACTCACTCTAGTGGCACCCATATCTAGATCATCTTTGCTTCTGCCCATTCAGACCAAGATTGTCCATTAATGGCAACATAGCAAAATGTCACTGATTGTGCAAGAAAAAAAACAGTATGGGGAATTTTAAGAGTTTAACAACCAACCAGAAAAAATTTGTTGTTACAAATTTCAGTGGAAGATGTATGACTAATGCAAAGCTGTCTCCTCTGAGATGCAGTACATCTATGGAGACTTGTTCTTAAAGTTTCACTTTTAACTATATAAGGAAGGAATAAGACAGTCGCAGATCAAACTATCCTGGTCTAAATTGGGCTCATGAGAAGGAGCTGAGGAGCAGAGGGAAACCACACAGGGAAAGGTTGTAGGTGCACAAAGGATATCCACCAGCATAGAGAGGAGTCAAGCAGAGCCAGGGGAATGTTGGCTAGCAGGGCCAAGTCAGAGTCTTTCGCCTGGAAGGGAGGACAGAGCAGGACCAGAGGACACAAGGAAAGAGGTAAAAGATGTGGGGGGGGGATCACAGATAGGATGGGAGATTAAAAAAGGCAGCACAGCAGAGGAAGTAAAATACAGAACCATTCACCAAAGTGCAAAGAGGAAAATAACGAATCATCCAAATCAAAAGAGAAGAATACTCAAGACTGCTTGGGCTGAACTGACTAACAAATATGCTACACAAATATACTCTCTATGTTATCACTCATACTGCTGAGAAGTACACACTGGAAGGATATGAACCAGATGGCACAGGAGTCAAACACAGCAAGAACAATTGCTGTAATGAGAGCCGGCCCATTGTCTCGACCCTTGATTTTTGGCCCCCCAGCAAATAAAAAAATAGACAAGTTGTGAAGTTAGTTTTACTTAGAAAGGCACTTCATCAACAAACCACAGAGCTTTAACACTGCTAATTCTAATTCTTTTTTCATTGTGGTGATACAATGAGTCGACGCACTGATTTCAAGTTCATTTTTGTATCATTGAACAATCTCTGGATGTTTACTGTTGGTAAGATTTAAAAAGTAACTTGAATTTTAACTTCTGTTGGGAATCTATTATGTCACGTTTGCATAGACTGATCTCAATTCTTAAAAAATAACAATACTCACCCCAGTAATCCTCAGGACACCTTCAATGCTAGCAAAGGCGAAGTAAAGGATACCGAGCCCCACAACTCTGTGCATTACTGTCCCCAGTCGAGGCCTAAAATCAAAGAGAGAAAAAGTTTGTTGCCTGATTTTCAATAAACAAACTATATCTGTGCAGCTCTGCGAACGGATGTATGCTTACATACTTTACAATGCCATAGCCGAGACTGACGATGATGACGAGCAATCGAGCCAAAGTTCTCTTGAGGGCAGAGACCAGCTCGGCAAAGATCAACAAGCCTGAAGCTAGAGGCAGCAGTAAAAATGGGGAAAGAAATTACGTTTACAATAAATATCTAATAAATAACTATCTCACATGAAACAGGTAAAAATATTTTGTGATGGTCTGTAGATTCTCACAAGCAGAGCCGACAGCATTGGTGTTTTCATATTCGGCGCAGAAGACAGCCTTCTCCACCATCCCGAGGAATATGACCCCTGCTATCCAGAACTGGATCCTCAGCAGATCCTTCCAGTAGCACGCTGCCCAGACAAACCACAGCAGGGCGTACAGGATGTACATTATGCACATCACCATGTAGAACTACAAACACACAGTGAGGGATTAGTCTACAAACACATATGGGAGCAGTTGGTCCTCATTAGCTGAAGACCAAATTCCACAAAAATGGACATTTCATCCAAAAACATCTTTATAGTGCTGACTATTCATTCAGCTTTGGTGAGAATTGCTACGGTCTGGATCTGTCAGCTGTGGCGACAGAGGTCTGGACAGGGTCTGTGTTTTTTCATAAAAACATGACTGAATGTATGTAAGTTTAGGAAACATAACCCTCTTAGTTGACCAGTGCTACAACTGTATTCGCTGCTGTGTTTTAGGTACATTGTCGATTTAAAGCGGCAGACACATCTTTTGACTCTATATTGTTGAGTGTACTGTAATTAACCAGTTAATTCATAACATGCACAAACCCTACACAGTAAAATACAAGAATTTTGAACATATAACATATATTTTACAAATGACTAATTAATTTTGACATAAATCACAAAAATTGACTCCTCACGTCATTTACTTACAATCATGAGAGGCCATTCTGTGATAGAAATGTAGCCATGGCTGCCTTTCATCACCACATTAACTGGAAAAACAAAACCCAGACATTAAACAAATGCGGTATGACAGTGTTTCCCAACACATTAAGAATCTGTTTGTGGTTGTGAAAAGCTTTGTAATCTGACTCTTCAGTGTCAACTGCAAAACAGCTTTGCATGTACGAGCCAGCTTCCAATGGGGGAAGTTATTTGTGCTCATGAATGCACCACATTTCAGTCAATCCATCTCAACTGCATTTCCATAGGGAATAAAATAATACAAAGTGGAAATGTTCTCCTATGCCAGTCACAGAGTGTATTAGTTGCTTGTGGTGTAATAATCTCACCTGTTAAATTCCAGTTGGCATCCTGGTTACTAGACACAATCTTAACAACCAGCAGGTAAGGCCCGTCCTTCCATGTGGTGGCTATGACGTTGTCTTTGATATTTACACTGCTGTTCTTCGTGGTGCTGCTGCTGTCGTACTCCTCAGTAATCCATTTGCTGTCAGTCTCACTTTCATCCTGCAGTATTACCAAGTAATGCAGTGTTTATCACATTTTTAAAATAATTTTAATAAAAACAGATGAGCATTTATGTTTTCTTACTGGCACTTTGTCATCAGGTGGTGGAAGGACTACACGTGGATCTGCCTTGGCTTTCTGAAAAACATAGGTCATTACTGGATGTTACAATAGCAATAACAGATAATAATTAATAGATAATAAACGCCATGATGCCAAGTATACTAGGGAAAGTAATGTAACAAACCTACTTTGAGCATTTTAAACGAGCGCAGATCACTGCTGCACTTCATGGGACTGTGTTTGTGTTCGATAAACTCTCCTGGTGCAAGGGGATTTGGATCCAGGCTTTCCCCACGACTCAGTGGGGTTCTCTCATACATTTCCTACAGACAACAACAGTCAGAATTCAGCATTAGTAAACAATCAAATCTAGACAGATACACTGTCTAATAATTAGTCTAACATTAGGTGTCTGTACTTACTTCAATATTGTTGAATTCATTGTGACAGGGGTAGTACTTTAAATACCAGTGAATAGTGAAGAACATCTCCACAGGACAGCCAAAAGAAACAACTAAAAGATGAAGACACAAGTGATGATAAACACAAGGGACAAAACTTTTTTTGTGACAGGTCATGAGCACATTTTCCATGTCTTACCTTTCAATTCAATGTCAGTGTCTTTATACATGGATTTCTTTAACAGCAGTGGTCTTGAGGTCTGTGGAATAGTAAGTAAAGTTTGTGAGCTGGAGTGCAACCAAGGATTACATTTCTTATCAAACAAGATATAATTAGACCGGTGAACTGCTTAATCATTTAGGTGGGACGGAGGTCCAGTTATTAATCCTGGCCGGGGTTCAAACCCAATCAGACTGGGCCCCCTTCTGTGTTGAAGACGGGAAAAGACATGGGGTCACGTGAAGTGGAAACTATTGTCCATAGGTATGTGTATGTCTGTTAGACTATGAATTCAGTGTCAGACTAATGACCTCTCCAGGTCGCACCTTGCCTCTCAGCACACCTAATACTGCAACTAGATAGAGACACAGATAACAACAGAGGAAAACTGAAACTTCTCAGTTCTTAAATTATTGATAAAGGCTTTCTAGTTCTCCTTGGGCGTAATACATAAACCATGACTTAATACTGACAAACAAGAGAGGGGACACCGTTGTACAGGAGTGAATAATTTGATTGTAGATCAACAAACTTTCAAGATGTGTTTTCATGTATATTACAACAATGATGTGATGCAGTTTGGTGATAAAAAGGACATAAGTAAGCAGATTAAACTGAGCACAGTTTAAACAGGGATGTGGACTCTCAGATGTCGCAGCGTTAGACCTACACATACATTAGGGTAATTAGCAAAAACCCCTTGGACAGCTGTTTAACTTAAGCTGACGCCAGCCAGTTAGCCGACTGCTAACCTTTAAGTGCTCATCAGCTTCGTTTCTCAAGGCTAACTGCTAATTAGCTAGCTTAACAACACCCTCTGCTCTTTCTGTTTGGCACACATTATCAAAATCTGTGAAGGACAGAAAATTGCAGTCATAAGTGGTTAACCTGGCGCCATTAACGCAGGGCAGGCTACACGACTGTCAGCACACTCACAGCTGATACTGAGCTAGCATAACAAGGGTAATGTAGCTACCGTTAGCTATCCGGTGCTATAGTTATCCAGCGGATTAAGCATTTCCAGTAAGATACTCACATTTACAACTGTGATTGTCCACAGTCCTGGCTCTGGAGCTGCAACGACCGCATTTATGGTGCTGAATAAAACTACAAAAAGGACTCCCCATGGACAGAAAACTCCTCTGGTCGGACAGCTCCACGTCCTCATCCTGACTGCAGTAGCCATGTTCCTTGCGAGCTCGGGCACTGCCCTGCAGGAGGCGCCGTGAACGCAACAGCTGGAGGAAGAACCTCAACGTGAACTGTACCTGAGTCACCTGCTGGCACGACAGGCTGTTCAGACAGCTCTCTATTAAGAAGGAACATAGTCTTACTCTGACATGCCTGATAGATCTGTCTCCACTCTGACTGGTTCAGCAGCCTACATTCAAAGTGTGGCTGTACCTTGCAGGCGGAAAGGTGAAATAAAGGCGACACAGATAAGTTCATTTTTTTATCAGCTAGACATTAAACCTGTTAAAGTGACCTTGACTAAAACACAGAATCCCTCCCTGCTACCTTAATTGAGTGCTCATTAAAAATAAAATTGCACAAATGGCATCTTTTCAGCTCTGCATTCTCTATTTAATTTCAATACAGTTTTGAAGTACTGCCAAGTACCGACATATTTCAATTTTATGACAGTTAATATTTGTGCTGGTTTTGACTCCACAGCATATCCAAATCCTATTACTATTTGTTTTTCAGAATTTAAGTAACCAAGTATGGATGCTTAAAAAGCCTATGTGCCCAACAGTAGGCTATTGACATCTACTTAGACTATTATTGTGTTGCAGTTCTTTTGATGAAGTATTTCCTTCCTTTATTACTTTTTCCATAGGTGAATAATTTGCTTCATTCTACCAGTAATTATCATAGTGACCACTGTCTCAAATGAGTCAATAAAGCATTTATTTTTACAATATACAAGATCACTTTATAAATGTTCTGTACATTTCTATATTTACATTGCGACACAGAATTCAACACAGTAAACAATTTCACAGTTCAGTGTATCTTAAGCTTATGGGAACTTGTGCATGAACATATTTGATGTTGTCACACTGATATAATGGCTGTCCATGTAAAGCATAAACTGCTTATATAACAATGCTACAGAAAGTCCACATCAGGAGACGTCAAGGTGCTCCCAGTGCAACAAGGCAAAATGTTTAGTACAGATGAATCAAGTTGGCAGTTTTATTACAGTTTTAATCTGCTGGGTACCGATCGTTACAGCAGGAAAGAAGTGTCACTTGAGCTGTGATCTATGCCTGTCACATCAGCAACCATGTCTCCATTTGCTTGACTTAAAGCATCGCTCGACAAAAGAGGAGTGTCCACCGCAGAAGATCTCAGAGAGGGATCAGAGGAGATCACCACCACATAACGGTCATCGTCATCATCATCCTCATCCTCCAGGCTCCCATGAATGTCCGCAGTAATCACTGCATTTTCCGCCGCCCGATGGCTACAGGAAGGGGAGGAGCTGAACACGGGACGTTCTACAGGAAGTGTTTCTCCATCAGGGTCCTCTTCAGGAAAGCTGGTGTTAATATAGATGATATCGTCCTTGCTGGAAGACTCTGGGAGCTTTTCTGTGAGCTTTTCCAACATTTTCCGCAGCTGGGTAAAGATGGGTCGGTCCAGTGGATCGGCTCTCCAGCAGCTGTACATGATCTCATACCTAAACGGAGGTAAATAAAGGAAATAACTCATTTAATAAATCTTAATGTTTTTTTTTTTAAGAGCCTTGTTTTGTGATGCTGAAAACACAACTGGAGGCCTTCATTTCAGTAAAACCTCAACTTATAAAATCACATGATTTGCAAGTTGCATATTCAGCTTCTATTTTCACTGCAGATAGCCAAAGCTGTCCAGATTTAAAAGATTTTTTTAGATCAATGTTGTTTAGTGGACTAGATTACAGCCAAATATATAATAAGGGGAACTGAAAAAAAGTTCAGTAGTTCAGTGCAAAACAGTTTCTAGGTGCTCATGTTTAGCATGTAGTTTGCTGCAACATATAAGAAAAAAGCAAGGACTACATACCAGGGTTATATAGTGGAACTTAAGCTGCAATACAAGCAAGTGCAAGTGATGGCACTTTAACCACAAACTAAGTGTCTGTGAAAAGAATGTGTTATATATTTAAGACTGTTAATAAAGCAAATTCCAATTTTGTATTTTCACAATCATCCCGATTCCTGCATAAACAAGGTCATCCTCTTCTTTTCTAGTCTATGTTGACTCTGTTGCCTCCAAAACAATCCAGCCCAATTTCAGCACTCACAGCTCATCCAAACAGTCTGCTGGTTGCTTCAGTCTGTGTCCTTCAACAAGGTAGTCGTAAATCTCATGGTTTGGGATGCCAGGATAGGGCGTCATGCCTCGTGTAGCAATCTCCCACATGGTAATGCCAAATGCCCACTGCAAGACACAGAACATTAAATTTAGATGATATCTCACCAGGCGAAAAACTTACAGTGCCAGTTTCTCTGCTAAATACAAATACTACATTCCTTGATAAACCTCATCCTTAAAATGAGCAGACATGAAAAGTACTAAAAAACGTTTCAAAAGAATAATCTACATTTGTATTTGCAGTCCACTACAAAAGTGTGGGAATTGTGAATGTGTTCAGCCTCTTTCAGATTTCATTTCCAGTTTTAATTTTTATGTTACAGAAGTGGAAATAAACACATCAAGTGCATGAATTCTGCTTCATGAAAAATGGATTTTAATTTACAATGTCCTACTTTTAGAGTCCTAAAATTGCAAAAGAAGGTCATAAAAAGTTTTAAAGATACCACATTCCTATAAATTATGTGAAAAGGCAAAACAGAATCTTTACCACACCCTTATGAGGAAGACTGAGTAATTAGTGCTAAGTAAAGTCAGCTGATTGTTCTGTGTAATTCTCGGACAAAAGATTTTGAAATTCATGTATAGTACAACAGAAAGCAATGAGTGAAAGAGAGACTGAAAATGATGGGTCAGTTCTTCTTTCAGTGATGACATTGTTTTACAGTAATAATTGTTACGGGAAAGAAAAAACAAAAGCAGACAGAGATGCTTACCACATCACTTTTTACAGTAAAAACTCTGTCTGCCAGACTCTCTACTGCAATCCACTTTACAGGCATTTTGGCTATTCTGCCCTGTCTGTAATAGTCTCCACTGTAGATCTTCTTCGATAACCCAAAGTCTGCTACACACACAGTCATGTCATCTCGCAGCCTGTAAGACCAACAAGGAACAGACTTATATAAAACAGGAAGAGAAAATTAGATAGTAGAGAGTCCAAGATAACTTTCCTAAGCTAAAATTAATCATTTGAAAAAATATATGTATTTGCCACCTACATGCAGTTGCGAGCCGCCAGGTCACGATGAAGAAAGTTACGCCCACTGAGATATTCCATACCCAATGCAATGTCAACCATGAACTTCAAGAGTGTCTGAGTGGGCAAGAACTATGTACAAAACAAACAAGTATTAGTTAATATTGTTTAGTCTAATAACAATATACATGTATTTCAGTGTTTGGCTAAAATCTTACCATTGGACTCTCTCCGAGTCGTGAGCGCAGCAGAAAACTATGCAGATCTCCATATTTCATGAATGGCAAAATGACCATGGGCTTGGGAAAATGTCCTGAGCCTACTTCCAAGCATACACCTAAAGAGGACAGGTCAGTACACACAAATAACGTAAGGATGTGCAAATGAAAATGGGCCAGGGCACAGAACAGAGTAGTTCTACAATCCTTTAAAGAGACAGTACTTCACTCCTACCGAGCAGGCTGATGACATTAGGGTGGTTGAAATCTTTCATGCAGGCTGCCTCATTCAGGAACTCTTCAATCTCCCTTTGAGAGAAGCTATCCACTGTTTGAAGAAAGACAAAAAAGTTAAATATGTGCAAGTTCTACTTTGTTTTAAATAGTTTATAGATGATTAAAGGATGTATTTTAGTAATGGAGAGCTCACATTTCATTGTCTTCACAGCAACTTTTTCTGACGTTCCATCTGGTTGTCTTAAACGTCCCTCCATCACAGAGCCAAATTCACCTGATGAATGAAACCAAGTCATAATTACTTCATACCCTGCACAGTACGCATGATTGTACGCACACTTCCCGAAATTAAACTGTTCACTCACCCTCTCCGAGAACCTTCCCTATCGAGAGCAAGCTCCTCATGACCATCACGTCTTGAAGTTTGGCTTGGAGTTCGTCACTAACACCAAGGTTCACAACTGCAGACAGGACCCAACCAAGAGTGTTTTTTAAATGTGTGTTTAACAGGATAACATAAATGTTTGTGTGCATATTATTCTCCCCACAGTTACATTAAAGAACATACGTGTGACTCCTATGGCTGATCGATTGTAGGATCTCTGGGGTTTGTACTGTATGACGGGCTGTGGCTTTTCTCCACCTCCAAACACCTGCCTGCAGAGGGAGACAGGGAGAGGGAAAAAACAGGGAATGCTGAACAGTGAGCGGATCCTTTCTCTAAAGTCTTAATTTCTTTGTAATCACACACACACACACACACAGGGTGACATTCAGCAAAAGAGGTGGCTATAGTGAGGCAGCCCTCTGAGTTGTCTCTTTCCTGGAGGGACTCAAACACTGTTTTCCTATCTGAGCTGCAGCCAGTGACACATTCCTATCCATATCCTGAGTGGCAAGACTGAGTCATAGACTTTATAATGATAAATTCCAGAGAATTAACAGGTGGTTGTTATTCGTCTCTCCAGCTGCACAGTTATTATTGGTGATAATGGTGATTGAGAGGAAGCAGAGACAGTTTATTAACAGAATCCAGAAGTGTTAAGTTTTTCAAGTCCTTCCTGCTGCAGGAAGATTACTCAGCCCCCCCAGGTGTCAATGCCAAATCAACAACAACATCAAATCTCTTATGTTTTTAAATCAAAGTAAAGAAGGAACCATTCAAAAGAACTGGTCACAAATACAGTTAGTGGAAGCAACTTTGAAGATAAGACAATCAAACTTGGATCAAGGTTGGTAATTAAATCAACACTGTGTTTGCACAGAAGGTGAAAGATTGAAGTCAGCATACCCAAAGCAAGAGTCAGAGGTCCTGTTGTGTACACAGATACCACCCCAGAGGATAATCAGCAGAAAACAGAAGCCACACACTACACCCAGCACAACGTAGACAGAGTCTGGGACCCCAGTGTCAGGGCTGGGTGACGGGGACACAACTGATTCTGGGACAGAAAGAGGAAATGATAAGTATGATCAAAGTTTAGAAAAACAACATTCAGCTAATAGGATAACCAAAATCCAATACTGAAGAGTACATATCTGAACTATATTACAACAGATAATGGGATATTTCATTGCTTTTTATGTAGGGGTAGCGAGTTAGCATGCTAGCAATGGACACAAAGTACTATTTAATCTGATGGCGGGATGAATGTGTGTGTCCTATACTTGCTGAAATTCAGTCTGGATCAAAGAGGCTGATAGATCGGCCAACACTGCCATTCCTAGAGCCTCACCACTAGTGTGCCTAAAAATACTGTACAAAGTCATAAGTAATGTTGTGTCTATTCATAGGGTAGTATTCAAGTATAGCACAATACATCAGTTGAACTTTGTGAGCTGCAAAGTTAACAGTTCCCAGATGATGAGATGAGGAGATAAATCAATAGAGCAGCTTACTGTCCTCCGGCACAAACAGTGAGACTCGTGGGCTGACCATGCCGCTCCCTGCCTGTGTGCATGCAGCCACCTCCACACTGTAGGTTGTGTTGAATTCCTGCACATGCACAAAGGCCGTGGTGTTGTAACTGTGGACCTGAAATAACATACAACAACAGAGATCATTTAAATGTGGATTGTGTCAAGTGTCATATTTTGATTTCTCTTAAAAATAAATTTTTAAGAGAAATCAAATTGATTGATTTTTATCTTTGTGGAGAGAAAGTTCAACCTGTTGTCTCCCTTTTTTTTCCTCCTTTCCACTTGCACTATGACAAACTGAAAATGTAATCAAAAAGTCCCTTAAGGCCATTTTCATGTAGTCACTTACAGTATGAAACCTTTTTGGAAAATCCCTGTGAAGTATATACTGAGGCTTATCGTATATAATGAAACAACAAAACAGGAAGGAGACAAACTTTCTGGATAAGCTCATGTGCTGCAGTAAGAGGGAGCATGTGACAGACATGGCCCTGTATTTCACAACACCACACGACAGCATCTGGGGTTCCTCTGCTTCACTAATGTGCTGACAGTCTGATGGGGAATGCTGAACCCATGATTAATGGTCTATCAAGTCTGTGGCACCAAACAAAAGGCAATATGTGGTTGTGTGTTGTTACAACCACAAATGCTTGACAAATTTTGGGAATTGACCTCAAATTCAAAAGGAAATGATGGGAAATACAAAAAAATAATAGTAATGGTAATTCTTTTTTAGGAGCAGGTGAGTCTGAGGATTAAACAAGTTGACTTTGTGCACTTTTCCAGTCACTGGCACTTTTACAAAGTCTTTGTGTGTCATGACATCACCAACTGACTGGACAGCACATAACGATATTTGAGTCTATGGTACATATCCCGTTGTATTCATATCCTATTCACTCTGTGATGACTCAGGGCCACATGGTGAATGAAGAAAAACACTGATTACCAGTTTTCACACATCAGCTTCCCTTTACCACGACACAGACAGGAAGGACAGGAAACGCACTATTGTACTAGAGAGCACTAATAAAGTCAACAGAAGCACAACTACGCACAAACATACGCATAATGGCATAATGTACCGGACATTTGATATAAACAGAAGAGTTTGTTATTAAATTAAACCATGCCCTTTACTTAGAGAGTGTATCTAAAAAAAGACACTTCTCATAAACAGCTTTCCTTGTCTTGTTGACTCTTGAGAGGAGTGGAAAAACTTTTGTTCATACATAATAGGGACCCTGACCTCTGGTTCAGTAGGCAGGACAAACAGATGATCACGTATTTCCAAAATATGACTCATTCTTTTCATATTTGTCATGTATTAGTAATCAGAAATGTAAAAAAAAATGCTCTTTAAAATAGAAAACAACACCATGAACATGAGCATGAACAACAGCATAACTACAGTTCATTCTATCTAATATACAATATATAATAGGAAAAGTATATTAATATATCCTGTATATAATTAGTATATATAAATATGACTCCTGTTTCATTTTTTTGTGTGTGTGTGTTTGTGCTATATAAATGTTGGTAGACTAAATAACAGAAACACCTCTCTGTACAATGCAATACAGATTAACAACGTGACAAACTACAGCCTCCAATATGATGATAAAGTTGAATCAGCACCTGTATGAGCCAGTTTTGGTGCTAGATTCAAATTGCCCTTAGATGTGCAAGAGACTCACAGGAAACTATGCACGTGTTTAACCACTAACTAATCACCAAATCACCCAGGACTGAAATTATTGAGTACAACTTAAAACCTGTTTATGTATTTTTTTTATTCTTTCCCCTTTTTCCTAATGTGTTTTTTGTTAATTATCTATTATGGCAGCAACATATATCTATCTATGTATATAATTACCATGTTGCAGACAAACTCACCTTTTTCTCTTGTGTGCCATATCTGACAATTACGTCATAACCACTCAGAATGCCATTTATCTTATCATCTGGCGGAGGCTTCCATCTGATCACCAACCACGACTCGTTTAGCTGTACGGTGACGTTTCGGGGATAAACTGATGGCACTGAGAATGTGACAAGAAATGGGAAACAGGTGGATTGAGACATTATTGAGTTGAACGACTTCATAAAGAATGCCAAACTATAAAACAAAAATAGAAAAGAGAAACTAAAAGTGCCCCTCCATTGAAATCTTTGAATACAGTTTGGAATGTGGTCACATCCTGGCACAGCATATCAAATATTTCAACCAAAATATCCTCTGTGATGGCTTAAGGAAGGAAATTGAAAGCAGTCCCACCCAGCAAGAACTTTGTATTTTCTCAGTGAGACCACACCTATTTCCTATGTGACCTCTCAGGAAAACAACAGAGATTTAGTGGATATGACTTTTTTCTAAAGGAGGCTTGCCATGAGTGGAGCAGGTAGTTGTGCAATCTCTGTAAACTCCCCTTATTATATGCTGCTGCTGCAAGGAGGCTTACATTCCATTTTTCATGGGAAAGTAGCCGGCTAATAGCATAGTGGAACATTCCTGAAATCTAAACAGGATTCTGCAATGATGAGAAAGAGGCAGGAGCACAACATAAAGGTTCCTTTTTAAAAGTAAATACACAATAGTTTTTAAGCCTTCTGAGCTCAAACAGCCAGAAAGATATACATAAACATATGTGCTGGGATGGATTCTATTTGATGTTTTTCCACTTATTCAGCCATGTAATCTGCTGGTGTATCACCAACTGCCAACAATATTCAACCTGCAAATTGTTCCATGGTTCCTTAAGTTCTCACACACCTCCCTCTGTGGTGTTGCCCTGGATCCACATGCTGATAGGAGAGGCTCCCACCTCATTGCTGCAGGAAACACTCATGTTGTAAGACGTCATAGATTGCAGCCCAGGGATTTCACTTTGGAAAGGCGGCACTGTAACGTTGATGAATCTGGTAGTCATCACCTCCCCCTTCCGCCGACTTACCTCTTTAACCTTAGATAGGAAAGGTAGCATGTGAGGATCAATCGGAGGAAATTACATTACAGCACTGTTAGTGCAGATGTGGGGCTTACCCTGATGTGACATTTGGTGAGTGGAGAGAAGCCATCATGACCAGGGCTCCAGCTCAACGTCAACTTATTGGACTGACTTTTCACCACATTAACATTAGACACAGGACTGGGAAGCACTACAAAACACCATAAAAAACTCTTATTAACTCCCTCATATGGAGGAAAATGGGATAGGTTGTCTAACAGCCCGACAGGGACACAGCTTTACCTTTAATGTTGATATTTGCTTCTCTGGAGGTGGCGACACCCTTCTGGTTGTGAGCTTCACAACTGAACTGAGTGTACTTGTCCACACCTGCAATTGACACATCGGAGAAGACAATGTAGCACTTCAGTGTTGTATGAATTCAAAAACAACCAATCCTCAAGGTCATGATAGCGCTAAATATTTTACAAATCAACCTCAACTCAGGTGTTATTTTATTTTCACACTGGGAAAAGTCTGCAAGTCAGGTCAAGTCAGCAAGAAACATTCGCACGAGGCTCTCACTAAACGACTTCTCTGTGTGTCAGAGGTGAACCTGGGGCAAAAGTGCCATGTCAGCCTCAATGGAGAAGTGAGACTGAAATTAATACCAAAAAAAAAAAGATTTAGGGATGACTCACTCTTTTATTATACCTAAAAAGTTCATACAACGGTGCCTCATGCAGTAAGCTGAAATTGAGCCTCTCTAGTGTGATGTACTGTCGCAACAATCCTTTTGCTTGGTCTCTTCCCCTGGACACACAATTCGTCTTTCAACAGCCACAGATCTGCCCAGTTAGAATAGGACTAGGACAGCTGCTAAAGAATGTCCCTTTTGTGCTCTGTTTTCCAGTGTCTCTATCTCGGAAACCTTTCCACAAAGCCAATCACAGACCAGCCTGTGAGAGATGACTGGAACCAACTTGGGATGTTTTGTTTACATTCTGCAGAGTATCACAACCTCTCTAGTTTGCCCTCATCTGCTCGGGTGCACCAGGGTAAAGAGTTTTCCACTTTTCACTCAAACACTGACTTTGGTGTTTGTTTGCTCAAAGATAGAGCCTAACTTAAAATAGGTCTAATTGAATCAGTCATGTAAGTTACATTCACAAAAAAAGAAATATCTAAAATAAATTTTGGATCACATGGATAAAAATCACACAATAAGACTGATGTTTAAGTTCTGAGAGAAAT
Source organism: Lates calcarifer (assembly GCF_001640805.2). NCBI lineage: Eukaryota > Metazoa > Chordata > Actinopteri > Centropomidae > Lates > Lates calcarifer. The sequence goes on along the minus strand of NC_066848.1, from coordinate 5,084,811 downwards.
GTCCAAATACATCTGCACATTTCCAAGCTGTGAAAATGTAATTAACACATACCTCATTTCAAACTGCATGGCAAACAGATGGTTGGGGGGGGGGGGGGACTGAGCAGGTTTGACTGTTGTCCCAAATGAAACTTGGCCTTTCTTATATAATTTCACCAAAGAGCAAAGGGACGGGTGGAAAGAAGCCAAGTTACTACCTACTACCCTACAGTGATATTCCCCAAATCTATCATGGTGGAAAAAGTATCACAATGTCCACAAAAAGTACAATCCACTCACAACAGTCTACTTTGTGTTTGTATGTATTCAGCAGTATTTTAGTAAAACAAAGGTGTTTCCAAAATACTGTCTTGACATATGACAACAGAGAAGTGGATTATGATGCAGCAGTGGTTTCAGAAATAAAACCTCCTCCAAACACCTACAAGTATTAATTTAAGGTCAATATTACCACAAGAAACGGGAAATGAATAACAGTCAAGTACGATCATTTCTGCTTTCACTATACTTGGCAAGTAAATAAAAATGAAACACAACAACAACAATGGAGGGAAAAAATAGATGGCTTGGCCTCTAAAATGGAAACATCAGAAAAGATGGAGGGCTTCAGTAAATGCAGAGTAGCGAATGAGTTGGAACAACCAAATGTATAATGTGGAAGTCCTGCAGTGGAGATCCAGCAGCCTGTAATTATCAGGTTTGAGAGTGCTCCAGCTTACTGAGCTGCCTGGGAGTATGTTATTTTTCCATTTTTACATTTGGGCAGCAAATATAGCCCTGCTTCTTTGGGTTATGGCTAGGCCTGTGACTTTTCACTGTGTTCCATCTGGTTCTTTTGTGTTGTCAAAAGGTGCAGTGCCAAATTTGTGTTCATTTTGCCACAATAAACCAAATATTTTGCTGCTGCCCTGACAGATTCAAGGATGAAATGCAGATAAGAAGACTTCCCATAGCCCAAGTTAAACCCAGATGAACTTCTGCATCTATTTAATAAAGAAGTAATGCCCTGATTTCAAGCAATATAAAAATGATAAATGCATGCTTGTCACATTCCTAAAATAAAACCAACAATCATTTACGACTGCACATAACAAAAGGAGTCTAATAATATCATGGAGTCCAGCCATTAAAAAAAATGGGGCCCTAGACTAATGTATGCCTGAGGTGAGTATGCAGAGGAGTGGGTTTACACTGTTTTATTATGCCAATATTTGGTTCTGCACAGAGCTCTGGTAGCCTGCAGCCTGCAGCCAGCCTCTGTGTCCAGCCCCTCCCTCCTGGGTGGTGGGTCGTTCGGTGAATGAGGCCTTTGTCCCCGCAGCCAACCCCCGAACAGTCTCCCTGTGCAGCCCTCCATCTCTAGGCCATGCCCAGGCCCTTGTACATGCTGGACCAAAGTACAGCTCTGAACCTTTAACCCCCTCAGCTTCAGGCTGTATCACCACTCACTGACTACAGCAGGAGTGTTTCGCCTGCGGCGAGCTGAAAGTGAGGGGTTGGAGCATTCGGAACTCAGAGGTTATGCTTCTAATAACAAATGTTTGCTTTCAAGAAGAGGGCAGTTGAGGCCATAAAGGGAAAGCCAACTTTAAAAAAGAAAAAAACATTTTGGGAATAACTCTCATTTTCAAAAATGTATGCTATATAATTTCAAGAAAATTTCTAGTCCTGCCTTTTACATAGAGTGGAGATTTTTTTGGTAAGTATGAATATTTGCTGTCTTTAAGATAAACAGCTGCTGGCTCCAGCTAGATATTTGCTGCACAGATTTGAGAGTTGTATCAATCTTTTCATCTAACTCTCAGCAAGAAAGTGAACAAGTGCATTTCCCAAAATGTCAAACTGCCTTTGTCAGACATACAGCAAGTGTTGTACGTCACTGTTTACTTATTCTCCACATATCACATTATCCTCAGTATACAGCGAGCAGAGCTGTGTTACAAAAAGCAATGACCACGCATGAATGACCGCTGTTAACCATTCAGCACTGGAGCAGGAGGCCTCAGTGACACTGACCATGGTGATAATTCTCATTGCAGGAAGCAGGGTAAAGATGCTGAGACAGCAGAGACGAGGCAGAATAGAAACCACCAACAAAGTGATACAAGCTGAATAAGACCATCTCCAATGCTTTGTCGCCATTATCAAAGAGCCAAAATGTCCCTTTATCTCTGTTGACAGATGTTTCCACATTCAGTTGCTGAGGAAGTCAACCAAAGTGGAACGCAGTCAATTGGTTTAATAAGCTGTAGCACTTTGTCATTTCCAGTGCACTACTTTTACAACACAATTCTACAAGGCTGAGGTTCTTCTAATAAAAAAGGCTCTCCTTACTCCTGTCATTTTCAATGAACCTCCAGATGGATCAGACTTTAAAGGTTTTTCTACCTAGAGGAAATTACTTTTTCAGATCCTCTAACACATTTCAGACTGATAACAAAGCATGAATCTTATCTGAGTGTGACAGACCACAAAGCAAATCATCAGCCTCTTCATGTCTGATTCAAAACTTACGTAGAGTCACATTCTGACCACTCATTGAACAATGTGTAAGGAGAACAGCGAGAAACTTCTTGTTTCTCACGAACTCAAGAGGAACAGGTAACAAGAGGGATGGAGCAGATCTGTTATTAGACAGATGTGTGTGTTGTTGGCATCTCACCTGGCACAGAGTAGCTGCTGGGAGATTTATGATAGTCACTATCAGGTAATCCATCACGTAGCCAGCGGATTTGAACGGGGTCTGGAGGTCCTACTGCCTCACATGACAGTGTGAAAGGTGTGTCTCTTGTTATGTTCCTGTCCTCAGGTTGATGGATAAATGTTGGTAGACCTATAGGCAGATCAAAGAACTGTGAAAGTATCAGGAAAAACGAGGAAGAGGAAGCTCCCAAAGCTAGTATCACATTAAAACTCACCATCCACCTCCACGATGATTGGCTGAGACTCTACCACCGTGGTGCTGATGGTCAGTCTGCAGCGATAATCTCCTGCATCCACTCTCTGCACAGGGTTAATACTGCAATACAGTACAGTGCATGAGGATACATCCATCCGGGTATTCAGCCTGTCATACATACTTGCATATGTTTTTTACATACCTGACAGCAGAGAGGAGAGTCGTGACCCCATCTGTGTCAGTTTGGAGATCATTGATCAAAACCTGACCGTTTGGTGCCAGGTCCAGTCCATTCTTCACCCAGGTGATGGTGGGCTCTACCCTGGCATCAGGGATGTCGATTGAGCAGTTGAACTTAGCCTCATGGCCCTCTGATAGCTGGATGGAGCCTATGGTGGGCTTGAAATGTAGCTCTTTGAGCTGATCCTGGCTCAGATAAACCCTTGAGACACGGTCCGGTATCACAGGCCCTGAAGTCCTGGTTGGTCGGTGAAACTGTCTCCTAGAATGCTGGGCTGTTTATAGAGGAAGACTTTAGATTATGTTACACTGACCATGGCAGGCTGAATGAACGATATGATAAACATATAGTGACTAATAAAACCAAATATCAAGTAAAAACTTCACATCTAAAGTGAAAAGACATATAGTCACATCTAAGTTAATATCAGTCAAAGATTATAAATTTGTGACAATAAGGTCCAGAGGTAAAAATAATGATAATTTGAATTAATCAGTTAATCAATTAGTCATACAAAAAATCTGAAAATAGTGAAATGGCCATCTAATTTCATTTGTTTTGGTTTTTTACTATTCACTTATTTTATTGTACAAATCAAAGAAAAGCAGCAAACTCTCACATTTGAGAACCTAACATTAGTTTGTAGTTTGGGACTTATGTTCTGTGATTGATTAATCTTAAATTAACTGTATGTTTCACCACTTATCGGTTTGTTTTAAAAAACGAGCACTCAGATTTAACTTTACAAAATTAAAATCCTTTTCTAAGCAGGCTTGAATGATTAAAATTAGGCCACAAAATTAAAGGCACACAGTCTCTCCACTGAATGTTTTCAAACGCAGTTCAGCATTTGTGGTGCGTTTGTTTTTGCTGCCACTGTTCCTGTCGTCAGCCGAGTAAACCACATGTTATTGCTATCATTAAAAAGAAGTTAACGAAATTCACGTTTTCACGATTCACGTTTAGCGCTATGAAACAAATTGAGGACTTACTTTTTTTAGGGATATCTGAAGGACTCTCTGTAATAAATCCTTTAGCAGCCCTCACCAGCGGCGGATATATGAAGGTATTTAAACTGGTATTTAAATCTATTCCAGCTGCAGACTCTCAGATAGATCGAGTTTTTTCGAAGGTAGGAGAGAGACGAGAAAATACGCTCAAAAAACAAACAACTCACCGCTGCCCGGACTCCCCACAAGAATGCCTATAAAGAGAAAAACTCCAAACCAGCCTGGAGTTGACTTCTTTGCCATGACCGGTCTGAGCTCTCCTCACTGCTGCTTCGTGTCCTGCAACAGTTCTGAAAACGTCCACGTTTTTAACTCTACGAGAACTGTGATTCAACTCCGACAACAATCAGCATCACCCGGTAGAGTAGCTTCCGCGCGGCTTGTGTGAAGAGTTGCTGACCCCCGGTCACATTTAGCTGGAGGGGGGGGAAAAGTTTACTGATCCCGACGTCACAGGAGGATTCCACGAAGGCGGGACTGAGCGTGGAAGTGGATCAAAATACCGAAAACAACCAAAATACGGGAGGAAAACAACAGATAGGCGGGACTGACAGAGGCTCAGCAGAACTCTTTTAAGAGAGTTTATGTGTTTTTATTTTGTAATTTTTCCTATTACATCTTCTTTTCTCTTATTCTATCTCGAAGACAGAAAAAATACATACTTTACAAATGTTATCTTTAAATAATCCTTATGCACATTTATGTAACATACCAACACATTGACCAGTACGGTAAATAATCTGTTTTATTTTAAGTACAAGATCTCTAAAATCCTGAAGGAGAAAAACAAAGCCCTTAGCTGTCTGTCAAACTCCTCCACCACGTGGTCAGTTTTGGCTACTGAACCGCCCACATAAATTATGGCTAAAGAATAAAACAAACATTTTATTTAACATGAATTGGTAACTGCATTGAGATTAACGTCTCCACTGGAACAGCCTCTTGGAGATGGGGGTGATCACTCAGAGAGGATTTTTATTTGATTAAACAATCACCACAAGAGCCATATATTTCCGTCATGTAACACGAACTTTCAGCAAAAGTTATGATGGAATTGTAGATTTTTTTAAAGGTTCATTATGTTCAATTTAAGTCTGTTTCTGTAGCTTTTTTCTGTAGATGTCCATTGATGTCCACCATGCCTTAGGTGTTTTGGTCACAGGACAAGTTTTGACATGTAACAACCAGGAAAACTATTCCAGTGCTCCCTGGGACTTAATTAAACAGAGGCATCATAAAGGTTGTCAGTTGGACCTGTGTTTTTTCTGGGTGAGTTGAACTGTTGTCAGACTTATAGGAAAAGGCACCCACTTAGCAGACTTATCAGAAAGTTCCTAAATAAGCTAATGATCCCTTTTCTCATTCAAAAACATGACCATTTCCAACAGTGCCAAATTGACAGATGGCCTCCAAATCCAGCATGAATAGTTTTTATTCAAGTCTCTCTTGTCACATTGTCCAGTATCAGTCTATATCAGTCTAAAACAGTTGGACTAGTATACTGTATATCTCTTATACATTTCCTTGTTGGTTTCAGGTGAGATTCATCTCTCCCCCCTCTTTCAGGTGATGGCTCTGCGGTGGCATGGCAGTCAACCTCACTCCATTGTGGGATCCTTTATTATTGCATTTATTATTGACTGCATTTTCTGGGCAGTAGGCGTTCATTCGATAAACATTGGCCTTGCTTCTGCAGCAGCCCATGGCACTCAAGAGCTGATATGCATCCTTCCTGAAAGCCTTGGTGAAGATAGCATAAAGGAACGGATTGGCACAAGAATTGATGGGGAAGAAGAGGACCAGCAGGATCTTGGAGTTGGTAACTGTAATGAGGGGAACTTTGAAGGCAGCAGAAATGGCAAAGAAGGAGATAGGTGCCATGCAGAGAAAATCTGTGAAGATGAGCACGGCCATGCGTTTTGCAATCTTGGTGTCAACACTTCTTCTGGGGAATTCAGGGTTCTTTACAGCCAAATAGATCAGCACATAACAAACACACACAATAATGAAGGCACCCACATTGAAGAGCAGGATAATTATGATAAAGGCCTGAGCCAGAGGAGTGTCTATGTCCATGGGTAAGCACATGCTGACTTTGCTGTAACTGCTCACACCAACCAGGGGCAGGATCCCCATCCCCAGACAGATGAGCCAACCAACCACCATTATGCTCGCTGCCTGTGTAAGTGCCAGACGGCGTTCCACCTGCAAAGCGTTGGTGATGGTGTGCCAGCGCTCCACGGTGATGGTGGACAGTGTGTAGACTGACAGCTCCCCACCAAACACAGACAGGAAGCCTGCGGCACTACAGCCCGGCCCTGTCTGCCATTCAATAGCATGTTGACTGTAGTAACCACGTGTGCGCAGGTCTACAGTCGCTATCATCAGAAGGTAGATCCCAATGCAGAGGTCAGCAAAAGCTAGATGGCACATGAGGAAGCGAGGCACCATCAGCTTGTTCCGGCTGGTAAAGAAGACCAGCAGCACAGTGAGGTTACCTGCGATAGCTAGAATGTTGATAAACCAAATGGCCACTCTGAGAAAACTGAAACCTGCGATGTCCTCACAGGGATTGAAAGCATCTGCTTCAGGTGTGCAAACCAAACTTGGTCGGGTCTGACAGAGGTCCAGCTCTGGATAGTGGAAATTTACATCTCCAAAAACTTCATCCTTGACAAACAGGTCAACATCTGAGAAATATGGCATGTCCATAGATAGAGTTGAATCTGCTGAACCTCCAATCATATGCTGAACCCTGTTTACAGAGGAGAAGAATAAGGAGTAGGAGATTGTTCTGGGTTTTGCTCTTGCGGCTCAAACAACATAACCTATGGGTGTAATTTCAAATCAAATATTGATAGTTTTGGTGCTGCCAATAAAACCTCTCATCAGCCACTAAGGTTTAAGGCACAAAGTTCAGTTTCACCAGGAGCAGGTTTAACAAAAGCAGTGTTTTACCTTGCTGATGGATCACTCTCATCACAATGTATAGAACCATTAGTCCATGCAGGATTAATCGGAAGGTCCCTGGAGAAAAGGAAAGAAAAACATGTAAAGACTCACTCTGAAATATGTCAGACATGCAAACACATCTGTGGAATACTAGTACTTGTATTGTAGAGTTTGTTTTGTGCTGATATTGTGGTGCAATATTGTTTATACTGTAGGTTCTCTGAAAGTAGTGAGTGGAAATTGGAACCGTGGTGGGGCAGTAGGACTCACTGAGATAATGCATGAACAGATCTCCTTAATTAACCTGTAAAATGCACGTGAGTAAGTCACCTGTGAGTGTTCCAGCTCAGGAGTGCACAGCAGTGACTGTTATAGGTGAGGTGGGCCTCTCGCAGGCTCCACAGTCCCTGCAGAGGAGACAAACTCTTCAAGGCGTATGCTGACTGGGCTAACAACACAAGAACTGACTCCAGTCCCTGTGGTGGCAACTTTGTAAGAGCTGTTGCAGATACGTCCCTGTAAAGTAACAGAGTGCACGTACAGTAATATAACTGCATGGGGGTGCAAACACCTCCTTGTTAGCACCGTGCTGTCCAGTGCCTTGGAACATAGAGTCAAAATCACCCTATCCACCCATCTAGCTTGAAGACAGTCTTTGATTTGTATGGTCAATTTGACAAAAATTACATTCTTTCCGCTCCCAAATAAATTTAAGTAAATAAATGTTGCATTAAGTGGCTCCCAAGCGGTTTATAAATGTCACTTACAAGACCCCAGGGCCTGTGGCTCCTTTGAAAGCGTCTCTGTGGATCACTCTCAGGTTTCGGTTATTCTTTAACACCCTAAAGATAACAGAATGCTGGGTAAGGGAACAAACTTTAATGGTGCAAGAGTAGAAACTCAACTGAAATGATTCAGAAAAAAGAAAGAGGAAAAGAAGAGAAAAAAAGAACTAAATGTGGGAATATACAGCTTATCTATCTTTGTCCCATTGAAGGCATAGTCGTGTATTTCTCTGATGCCGTTGTTGTACAGGTTCCTGCAATTAGTTACAAGAATATTATGACTAAATGTGAGGACTTACTATCTCTTTAACTAACATTTATTTCTAACTAACTGATAGTCTAAAACAATTAAAAGGCATTGCATTTCTTGCATCACTTACATTGTAATGTATTCATTTGTCATTCCAATGAAAGCATTTGGGGGTATTTCCAGTAGATACAGATTGTCACAGATATCCCTGCAATGACAATGACAGTTTATAGCAAAGCAATGTAATTAGTGTTTTGGTGATTTGCCTTTTATTTTTATTTGTCATGAGTCTCTTCTTGAGCAAAAGATGCACTTACAGGATAAACTCTGAATCAAGAGAATTGATAGATGTAATGTCAGGAAAAACTGTTATCCCAGTATTTGAGATGCTCCTGTTATGCAAAGAGAAACAGGTTATTCTGTGATATGTTTTGTTACTTTTAATGTACTGCTGAGAAAAAGTTATTTCTTGGTGTTCAGATTGTATATTTTGAGGTCTCTTACAGGTAATGTAGTCTGGGGAGGTTGTTAAATGTCCTCCGGCTGATGTGCCTCAGACTCCTTGTATTCTGGATTGAGCTGCAAAGCATTATTAAACTTCAGTACAGTGCTACACTATAGTAAAAGTAATAATAGTAATTATTATGTTAATTATTCCATAGAAAAAAAGAAAGAACTTACATTTCAGAGAGGTTGAGAAGGTCATTAAACGCTAATGTCTCAATGGTTTCTAGGGTCACACTCTGAGCAATCTCACTGAGTATACAGCACAAACAACACAAATACATTTATCCAGAGAACATTTACTTTTAAACTGGAGCACTTAAAGAGAAAGACAGATTACTGCTCAGTGTGCAGACAGTGTCTTGACCTATTGTTGTAAAGGGGACATGCACTCAAAACCAAACTTTGACTCAATTCTGTGGTATACATCAGAGAATTGGCAGTGTATCCATTTTTCTTTTCTACTCTGAACTTCAGGGCCAGGATTGTAACAACTAAAGTTGTAAGTTTTGAGTTGACAGTGTTTATCACAATAAACCAGGGTTAGTTGACAAATTCAGTGAATATTAAATGAAGAAAAAGCTCAAATAATATAATATTAGTATAAGTAAGTATATAATAATGTCCAGTTAGTCAGAGTTAGTCAGCGGGAGAAAACTGATACTTACATCCTCTGGACTCCTTTCAAACCCTCAAAGGAGTGGCTTGAAATGGTGCGCAAAGACAAGTGATATAGAGACCTGGAAAAACGATATGGAAATGGACATTTACTGTCATTTCAAAGTATTTCATAAATAATTTAAGACATTTTACATAAGTGAAGAAAAACATTTTTATTTAAAATTTCTGTTCATTTGACAAAGTTCCTGGAGTGTGAGAGTGTGCATGTGTGTAAGTGTATTAGTTTCATACATGCATGGGGCTGTTAGCCTTGGTGTTCACAGACACTTATCAGGAGAGACTCAAGGTTCTGTGATTTACCAGAGGAGAGGTCAAGATTCCCCATTTTCCAATCTTCAAACAGACTGTTACAAGGTATGTAACAGTGTGTTTGAGCTCTAAAAGTGAGTTCTGATGCAAAGGAACCATATAGTCTCAGGGGATGCACTGTGTACTTGACTGTGTGAGAACAACTTGACATGTTCTTCACAGGTAATTAAGCAGCACACATGCAGAGCCCTCAAGTGTGGCATGCTGTGGTGCTTTTACTAAATATTTCTCTATTTAGTAGATAGAAAAATCAAAAATAGAAAATCAAAAATAGAAAAATCAAATATTAGTGAGAAGCTTGTGTTTTTCAGTCTGCACTACAGGTATATCCATAAATTAATTGTTAAATTATTAGGAATTAAAAACATGATGTAAAGATACAGGTTCAGAAATGAAAAGTAAGGCTAGCAGTTACTATGCTGGCGAAACAACTTTCTTTTAAAAAGTGCAGTCTAGTTGTCTATGTAGCAGGTGATCAAAGGCTACACCTGAGATTTGTTCCCCTAATTAGACTTAACTTGCTTTACAGGTGGCAAGCTACACTTTGAGTCATCATTACAGCCCCAACACAGTCAGGTACAGTAAGGCACAATCGCGTGTCAGGGCAACTTGACAAATTTTTTTATTTTAAACTTGAACAACATTTCAACAAATTGACCCAGTACAGTCAGTGCCTGTTATACCGGCTGTGGAAGTGTTTTCACGCTCAAAATAACTTGTGCTGTATGTGCGCAAAAGCGATTGCATCAACACACATTCTTCAAATATGCTGCTATCTCCTAAGACAAAAATGTAAAAATCTGCATCAGTCACTTAAGCAGTATTACATTTAACCTTAATGTTAATACATTTCAACGTGTCTCACAGCGAGTGCGTTTCAAGCGCATCCTCGCTCCATGCGTAAATACGCACGGAACAGTCTTGGCAATGGCTTTATCAGAGCAGTTAGTTGCACAAAGAAACAGGTAGAAATGAATTCTCTCTATGTCAATTATAGCATCGTACATTAACAAACATCGATCAGTCAGGATTAACCGTTCTTCACTTCACAGCTTGTAAATGTGTCTATCATACACGCACCATCTCGCAGTCTTTACTAGATTCGTAAAGTCATGTCAGTGGTGTGAACTTACAGTCTATCGATGTGACCCATCGTCAGAGTAGATCCCTCTGTCACATTGTTGCATCTGATTGTGTCGGAGAAACAGCGGCAGATCATTGGGCAGACGAAACCCGAAGCGCGCTCGTATCCATAGAAGAATAAAACAGATAGGAACGAGAGCACTGGCAGCGATGTCCACATCGTTGCTGCTGCCTGGAAAACGTCTGAACGCGGAGGAGCCTGGATGTCCACTGAATGCTGCGCACTTAGATATTTGGATCTTCCTTAAACTCTCAGTTGAGTCAGTTGAAACTGATGGTGAAGTCAAACGTTGTAAACAGCTGTTTATTTTTTGGTATTTATACTGTATGACTGTTCCCTCACAGAAAGAAAAGCTTAGACATGATGAGACCTTATTAAATCAGTGTATAGGAGGGTTTTGAAGTGGAAATAATCTATGGTGTTATCCTGTGATATACACATTTCCATGGGCACATCTGACAGTAAACACTTTTGATGACCATCCTGACTATGGTTAGATGTGTACTATAATGGGACAGTTTACTTTGATATATGTGGTTTACGAGAGGTGCAGCATAGTAAAGTTGACTGACTTTAAAGACTGTGAGGGAAGTAGATGTAATACATTCTTCTCTATTGGCTGCTTGAGATTTAGATGTTGAATAAAGACAGCATTCTAGGACATAATATTTGAATGTTCCAGTGTACTGATATCTTACTTTTGTGTCAGTATTGTGACTGTAGACCTTAATGCGTTCCTTCATAACTTAAAAATATTTAGATATTAGCTTCCACCTTCCAAGGGAAACTGCCCAGGAACAATGCAGAGAAGCCACTTTAACATAATGAATGACTTCAACAAAGTGATGTAACTACAATATACCTTCTCTTAACTGTGACAGCACTGGTTGAACTTGATCATTTATAGCTCAGTTCTAATGGTCCATTGTATGTCTGTAGTAGTTTATGTCTGAAAACGTTTGAGGGGTGATGCACAATAACTTTAGTGATTTTCAGATTCATCAGCATCCTCCTGTACTGGCAAGGATGTTGTTATGATTGTGTGTTTTCAGTGATACGCTTTCCTTTTGATTGTGTTTGCTCACCCCTGTGTCGGTAAGTGCTGTGTATTTAAGACTAATTGAAATTGAAATTGAAAGATTTGTGTTGTGGCACACAAATAAAAAGCCAAGTGAATGACTATGTCCCTCAGGAGCACAGTGTGACCCAAAGTCAAAAGCCTCCCATAGCTGTATCTTCTTTGGCGCCAGTTGTGTTGTTGATAAAGACAAGGCAACATTATGTAGCCTTGACACACAAAATTTTATGCCACATTTCAGGCTGGAAGACTGTCATTCTTAAATCATGGCACTTGGATATAGAGGACTGATGAAAGCCTCAGATAAAAAACAAGGCATTTGCAAACCTTTCTGTCATTTCCCCTTATTCAGACATAAAACACTTATGAATTATTCAACCAATTTCAGTGAAAAAAAAAGTACTGTAGCCATACTGTACCGACAGTGCCAATTGTTTCTTGCCATGTCGCTTTCTCTCCACTGGGTGGCAACAAAACGACAGAAAAGCAAGACGCATAAAGCAGTTGTCAAATTATAGATTTGAAAAAAAGGAGTAATGTAAAGTATGTGAGAGAGGGTAACAGGCTAAATCAAGAAAGAAAACGCTGGTATTTTAGACAGCGATGCCACTTAATATAAGCTATATTTATTTATTTATCATTTATTAACAAATTTACCTGGTTTGTTTAAATAAATAAGCTTTTGTTGTTTTAGTTGTTTCCAATTAAATTAAATATTGTAAGGCACCAACAGTGAATTACACCCAATATATTAGACGGTGCAATTTTATATCATTATTTTTTTATTTTTTTTCTAGGTCTTTGTTTATTTAAGTTTTGTAATACCGTTATTTCCGACGGCACTGAAAGGCAGCAACATTTGCGAGGAAGTCGTCTTGGTGAAGTTCCTCTAACACGCTGATCTGCGGTCAGTGTTTGACATACCTCTTCAGTATTACGGCGGAACAGTGGGTGCGTACAAACCGATTCTGAGCCAGCACTGAAAGAAAGTGTCGTTCAGGAAGTCAGAGTCGTTACTGCGACGAGCAAAACTTGTAGACTTAAATCGTACATTTACAGTAAAAACTATATTTGAAGACGTCGGGCTTCACTGTTTTCTAACCATTTTACCAGCTAGCTTCTAGCGATGGACAAACTTCGCCGTGTGCTAAGCGGCCAAGAGGAAAATGAAGAATTGGGTCTCACTGCACAGGTAGCTACTGTATGACAGTGTACGCTGCTAATGCTAACGTCGTGTCACTTGCTAAAATGTAATAAAAAGTAGCAGTGTGTTAGTTTCGTTGCTTGTCTGAGACTCGGCGTTGCTGTTCAGATACCTGCTGTTAATGTTAATGTGCTTTTATTTTCTCAGAGTGAGCTAGTAGCTGTTTGAAGTAATGTCAGTTTACGACGGTTTGACAGTTAGCTAACGTTAGCTAACAAAATAGTTCCATGAACGTGTTTATATCTGTATTTTTTCTCGCTCCCGTTCAAAGCTAGCTATGATATTCCTCTTTCAGCAGTTTCTTAATTGCATTTGCTTGTTTATTTACACTTTTTGCACGCGTTCCTGATGAGAAGGAAATGAGGTGAGTTGCTGTTTGAACCCTGTGTTTGTATGTTACGTGATGGTACTTTTTAAACTTGTTACAAAGATGAAGTTTCACTAGAGTCAAAATTGCTTGCACGTGTGTATTTCATTGCAGATTCTACTTCACAGTTTCGTTTTATTAGGTCATTTGCCTAACTCCAGTATGCCGAGTACTTATCTGTATCTGTAACTTAGACCTGAGCTGTGTGTGTGTTTGTGTTTTAAGATAACGCTGTAGTTGGGTGTTTTCTGCTTGGCTCCAGCCAACTTGGTTAAATCATGAGTAGGAAGCCTGTGGGTCTTTGTGCAGGTCATTAGGTTTGTCTTGTGACATCCTCCCATTGTTCTCACCAGGTCCTTGATGCCACCACTCTCAGCTACAGTACCAGGGTGAAGTGGTTCGTCATATGCTTTGCTGGAGGCATCCTGTGTTCAATACTTGTGAGTGTGTCTCTGTCTTTAAAATTGAAAATGAAAATGCAGCTTTTATGTCCTGTCTGACTTTATATTGACATTGGGAATGCTGACAATGCAGAGTGTCTATAACACTGGTAGCAAAGGTCCAAGTTAGTTTTTCTGTGCTATCTGTGGTTTGTAGGCTTTGTAAACCAAGTTGTTAATATGGCTCAGCCCCATTGCCATCAAGACAAATTTGTTTCCTCTTGCACTTAATGTGATTGGCACATGTCACTTGTACTTAATTAACACATAAAGGTTGCTTTATGTCACTGAATGTTTCAGTTTGTAGTCTTGCAGTTAAGATGACAGGAAGTCCTTGTCACAGGTGGCACCTACTGATAACACTTTGAAGCCACTGCATAGTGATAATTCACACTGACACAACACAACCTCTCTGTGGAGGCTTGATGGTCAAACTCACAGTTGGGAGATCTTCACGCATCCATCAACTAAACAGCACATAATCTTCATGATTCTCAGTGTCTTAATGTTTCCTCCATTCATGCATTTAAAAAAATACTTACCTTCTATCTGGATACTCTTTTCTTGTTCATGGTTGGCGCATTAACCCCTAAGCAACATTCAGAATTTGTTTTGCAGGTTATTCAAATGTCCTAACACCCCTGAAAATGACAATGTTCAAGTAAATGATAGCTGCTGCATCTCCTTAAAAGCTTTATTCATAACGTGATCTCTAAATCTCAACTGTTCCATGGTGAAATACTCCGCTTAGATTGTGTGTCACCACACTTCCTCTCGGAGAGTTATCCAAACAGGGCACATGTTTGATTATAATATAATGATGGCTGTGATTCTTTGACAAGGCCTTGTGGTGTTTTATCACTAGGGGGAGCCAATTATGTCCTTTTTTTTAACATCAAAACATGACCAAAAACTTTGCCTTCAATCTTATTTATGTCCAGGATTCATTTATCTTCTTGGTAAGACTGTTTTCTTTTGTCTTATACTCCTCAGTTAAAATGCATTGACATACTGCGTTGCTGACAGATTGTCTTGTCATTTTGACAGGGGTCAGCATTATTGTTCATTCCGCATACTGGAATCAAGCTTTTTGCCATCTTCTACACACTAGGGAATATCGCAGCTCTTGCCAGGTAAGTCCAGTCGTGGTTCGGCTGGTCTGAGTATTACCTTTGCTCACCAGTGTGGTGCACTGCCAGGAATACAACAAATAGTGAGCAGCCAACTCATACACTCTGGTATCATTTTGCCTTAATGACTGCCACACCTTGTTATAGTCATCCTTGGCAAAGCTAAAGGTTTGCGTTTAGGCTGTTTTTATAAAGACAACACATCCTGTAGACATAGCTCTAATTTACTGTCATTCTCCTTTGTGCACTCAGCACCTGTTGTCCAGTGTTTGGAGCACAGTGCCTGAGGAACATTGACATTTTTTCATTCTGGTTTATTGATATTGACATTCTGATAAACAGTGGCGACTACTGATTCAGCTCAGGATTGTAGGATTATAGCTAAAGCGATAATCTCCATGATCTAATCAGATTAGTATTAGTATTAATTATCAGTATTACTACAATTTAAATGAACAGAAAACAAACTTTGTGAATCTAGCCTGCAGCTGAATCTTTGTTTTGGAAGCAGAGACTGTTATTCACTACTACAATGTATAACATGGTTTGGCAGGCATACCTGTCAGTAGGGATTGCACAATTTTGATGCAACAGAGCAGGCACTCCAATCACAAAGGGTTCTTATTGCACCTAATTATGTTTATTTAATTGAGAACTTGATGATTAATATTATGCAATTATTTCTGCATTTTTTTTCTCATTTGCCTCTAAAGGTTGAGGAGACATAGTGTTTGCTTGCCAGTTATCTGTGGAAATATATCGACTAAATTGATGTCTGTCTGTCTTATTTGACAGACAGTGAACCATTGATGAGGGGTTTGTTTTCAGACCGGGCGGTCTCTGTTTTCAGGTATTATATGTCCAGAGGGTTTAGATGCATCAAGAAACTGGGTCACCTTCTGCTTTCATAGCCCAGGTTACCAATCCAAAGCAAAGGAGTGTCATATTTTAATTGACTTTGACTACACAGAAACTATTGTTTCCATCATTTTACCTACTGTAGAGGAAGGTTCTGTCAAAAACAGGAATGTTATAATGGCATAACAGTAAATCATATAGCATCTTCTATATGTTTTGTTTTTGTTTGCTTGTTTTCTATCAATAATATGATCCCTTTTGACCAGGAATTTAAGTGCTTGGCTTTGGACAAGTCACTTCAATTTGATACATTTCATTCTGGTAAAGGGTTTCCTTTCTTGTTTTTTTGTTTTGTAACATTGCTGTCATCCAGCCTCAGGCATTGCTTAGTCAGTTGTCAAATTAAATTTAAATTCCCAGGCCCAGTCAACCATATATAGATGACTGATTTTCCCCCTCTCTAATCAGCAGTAGCAGCATGTGTGTGCAGACATCATTAGTGTCTCTGTCACATTGAGCAGTTGAGAAAAAAAGCATCCATCCCTCTCAGCAAACCAGTAGAGAGAGTCTGCGTCAACAGAGACTACTCTCGTGTCTCATCTAACAGATGTGACGCTCCACAGACTCCCTCTACCCACACAGCTTTGCTGAGCCCAGCTCTGCGTGCCTCGTCAGCGGGGAAAGCCTTTGTCTTGTTACTTTTACTGACGTCACACATGCATCATGTAGGAGGTTTTAAATGTGTCATCGTGGTGTTGGGCATGAAATATTTACCCCCCTTAATAAGTGCAATATGTAGTGTAAATTTGATTATGGCGGCCAGACAGTTCTGTCACTCAGAATCAATTTGTTTATATGTGATGTACACATATATAAAGTTCTGACAGCCACCTGAATGATGAAGTTTAGTTAAAGAATATTCATTTTCTAATGTTAAAATTATGGAATAGACACATACTTTTTAAATCCAAACATTGAGTAGACATAGAGGTTTGGGTACTGTGTCTGATATAGGTGAAAAGATTCATGATATTTGCTCCATTTATCAAACCTTTGTAATTACCATTAGCATAGCCAGCATGCTGAACAGGAGGGGCACCTACAGAAACTGCAAATGAATCAGCACATATTCACACAGTCATGGCTTCACTGTTTAAGAGGTAATCTCTGGAAAGTGCAATGAAAATATACAACATTGGTGAAAGGTTATGACCAGATACAAACAACAGGTCACTGCACTTTTCACTGATGTTTAAAAAGTGTCACTTGTCTGTTTTTTCTGTTTGTTTGTTTTTGTAAAGCACCTGCTTCCTAATGGGACCACTAAAACAGCTGAAGCGCATGTTTGAACCAACAAGACTGATAGCCACCATTGTTATGCTGGTAAATACTTTGTGTTTTACTGTTACTTTTAACTCTTATTATAGTTCAATGTATGTTTTTCATTTTTCAGATTATATTGGAAAATATCTGAGATCTTTACTTTTTACTGCAAGTGTTAAAAATTGTTCTTAATAAATTCTCCTTGACAGGAAGCAGCATTATATTTATATGAAAGATCTATATCTTTCTGACTTTGGATTAGAAAGCCAGGGTCAATTTAAGGTCTGATACCCTTCACTTTGTGGTCTTAGAGGATTGAGAAGATAAACTGACTGATCTTGGCAACGTACTTCAGCCTGACACTGTTGTTTTCTGTGAATAGATTTAGTGATTTTCTTTGGTTTAGCATTGTACAATTCTTGTGAAATTATCTGCCAGATAGCAGACATCATCCTGCAAACTTACAAGAAGATACTCTAACCATTCCTTTCTTCTTCTACCAGCTCTGCCTTATCTTAACACTTTGTGCAGTGTTTTGGGTAAGTGGATATTACATAGTTTTCAAACCTATTACAATCTTTATTTTTTTTAATGCAGAGTTTTGTTCTATTAGAATAACCATTGTGTTTTGTTTTACAGTGGCATAAAAAGGGACTGGCTATCATCTTCTGTATTCTGCAGTTTTTGGCAATGACATGGTAAGTTTGACCTGAGAGTCTGAGCCAGTCTGAGTCTCTCCACTGTACTACAGTTGGCAGTTAATTTACTCATTATTCACAGCTGTGTCTTTTCCGTGTTTGGAAACTTTGCTCCAGCTGCTGTGGCTTGCATTAAATGTCTGAGTTGAGATAATCATGCTGCTAAAGCTTTAATCTGATTTACTGCTGTCAGCACATGCACAGCTAAATCTGTGTTTAAACTTGCACAATCATTGTCACATTGCATATTTAACTCAGATTATAAAGAGTAGATATCATACCATTTAAGTGTCCTATAGTGATAACAAGAGGCACAAATAATGTGACATAAAATACTGATTAAATTGATTTGCCCTAGTTTTCCTGAGCAGTCAGTGACATCTGCTTGATGTACAGGTTGAATCAGTGGTGGTGTAATAAGACTGGTAGGTAGGTCATGCCTGGTGTCATAGTAGGTCAGTATGTTTTTGGCCCTGTGGAGGAAGAGGTGGTGCCAGGATCAGTGTAGACCTATTTGTTGTGACTCACATGCAAATACAAACTCCCTGGCAAATAGAGATAGACAGATATTTCCGCCTGTGTTGTTTACACACAAGACAAAGTCAGTGCCAGCTCTCTGTGGGGTCATTACTACTACTAAACATTGGTGAATGGTCCTATGAGAATATGTGTATATATACACCTTGACCATAATACAAATAAAGACTTAAACACTTAATATTATATTGTATTGAATGTTTAGTGCTTAAATTCTGCTCTATTCATTCCCAAGATTTTATTGCAGTACACAGTCATTTGATGTCATTCCATCTGTTTTACAAAATCAGATCCCTGTTTGAGTTTTTTACCTCACTTGGTTTGAAAACTTTAATCAGCTCTGTTCTGTTTTTAACAAAAATGTTGTTTTACCATGACATTTGTGTTCATTAGGGGGCTAAACCACTTGGTTTATTGGCCAAGTAGTCAATGTACTGAAAATTGATGGACAACAATTTTGATAAGTGCTGAAGTCTTTTATAAAGACAATTGCCAAGCATTCTCAGTTTCCTGCCTCCCCAAATGTGTGGCATTGATACTTTTTAGTCTAAACAATTAATTGATTAAAGGCAAAAATGTGAATAACTCTTAGTTGCAGCCCTACTGTTCATACTTTTAAGGCTTTCTGAATCCTGCAGGTAACTCAGCTTAGCTGACTAAGAAAAGAGAACATGTAGTAGTAAGGTCAGTGGGGTTAAGTTAGTGAATAATAGTGAGACCTGTGAATGGTCCGTATTGACATGTCAGCACTTGTACGTTCATTAAATTTTGCATATTTGCATAGCAGTAACAATAGAGTTTCAGTGTGTGAATGTACATTGAAACACAAACACCAGCAACTCAGGAGGAAGGGAACGGACGATTTCAGTGCATCACTGAGCAGGACTGTGTCACCCTCATGACTACACCACTTTTGCACCTACGTGCTGTCCATTCACTTCCACTCTGCTTGCGTTCTTAGAGGCATCACCATGGCAACCACAAGTCACACATCCCAGACTCATTCACAACAGACTGGGGGCATAGTGCACTCCCACGCAGGCACTCAGGCCTGTGAGAAGGTGGTTCTGTAATAAGACATTGCCACTGACCCACACATACACACAGAGGTGGGCAAAGTCCAGTCCTCAGGCTGAATTCTGTGAAGTGACCGTATGACACTGAGGCACTGACTGGCTTGACACTGACTCAGTGTAGAGCATGGCAGACAGCAGGAAGTTTTATAACAATTGTTCTGGTTGCTTTTTCTTAACTTACTTGTTTAGTTTACTTATTTAGCTTAGACATTCAGAATATTCACTTCAAAAATGTTTACATCACTTAAAGTAATTGTTACGGCTCAGATGAGACAGATTAGGGTTTCCTGCTAACTGGTGATTAAATAAGATGGCAGTCATGCTCAGGCTTAGGCTGTAGTTAATAATTCAACTGCTGTACCAAATTCCTCACATATTTTACATATATTAGTCGTCTGATCAAGGGCTGTATTAGCTAAACTTCAGCTATTATCACTTCCAGTACAGGGTATCATGTTTTTATTGTATGTGCTGTTTGGACTAACAGTCTGGCTGCAATCATTAGAGCAAAGATTGCAGCGTATCCAATTCATTCACAGTCACATTTGGTTAATCCTCTTGCTGAGTGTCATCAAAGACCCTCAGTCCAGTGATTAAACCCTTGATGGAGCATTCAAGCTTCAAACACATTTTGGTGTGTCGCTCAACAAGCAATTGTCAAACAATTATTAGGCTACTATGAAATCCTAAATCTATTCTGTCTATCTAATCTATCTAACATGAAATAAACACTAATTAAAGCTGCGAGCAGCGTTGAACGGGCCCTCGCACCCGGCGCCCGTCGGGGGAGCGGCGACCGCGGGACCCCGGCAACCGCGGGGTCAACGCAGGTCGCAGGGCACACGCTGGCGTAACAGTTCACACTTCCGAGATGTAAAAATTTTAAATAAAAGCTTTTATGCTAATTATTTTCTGTGATAATATTTTTCAGAGCTCATCATCTGTGACAGCTCTTGGCTCTCCTGACTGTAACCTCCCTGTGGCAGCTTCTCACAGACTCAATCAACTCCTCTTCCCCTCCCCCCTCAAACACAAACACAAACACACACAGACACACACACACACACACAGAGAGAGAGAGAGATACCCCCTCCCAAAAGGAGATAAAACTCAGTTTTAACTTGAGTTTACAAGCTATGAGCTTTGAGCAAAGCATTTTTTTTAAGTTCTGTTATTGGGTGCATATATAAATCATTTGTGCTTAAACAAGGCTTATAATGAAGTTATTTGAACAGTGAATATCTCATCTGCCTAAAGTGAGGGCGAAGCCACTAACCAGCTGTAGGGATGGGTATCATTAGGATTTTATCTTTATCCATACAGACCCCTATCAGTCCAGCTCAGACTGTTACTGGTTTAAGAGAGTGAAGTTTATAGCAATTTGCAAAATTTGGAGATTAGTGACAAACTAACCAGTTAGACTACATACAGACAAGCTTTCATTTTAGCTGTTAGTAACAGTTTGCCATGAGCTTAACCAGCGTGCTGTGCTTCCTGTTAAACATGTCATGAGACTGTGGACAACGCTGAAAATATTACTTTACTAACTACTGGCCGAACAGGCGCTTTTACAAAGAAAAGGTAAAGGCCAGCAGCTTTTACTTTTCAATGCACTTGTTGTCAACTTGAGTGGCTTATATTCAGCTGGTTCACCTCGACGCCGGTGGATGTAGACGTGCACTTTTCCTGTCGCCGTACACTGTGTAACATGAAAATATCAGCTGACCCCTTGTGAAATTTCCTAACTGATCAAAACCAAACTGTAAAGACAGCATCAATCCACGCTCAGCTTTGGTCAAGGGGAGACATATGGTAAGATTACATGAATTCAAAATAACCTACAATTCCTTCAAATTAATTTGAAGCCAGTTTAATTTTTTGAGCCAGCTTTGACATCTGCAGATATGAGTTTCTGAAGAGGGGCCTGCTGAGGTTAGATGTGCTGAATAATATCCATTTTCATATCAGAAAAAACACTGCATTAAACATTGTCTTAGCTCACTGAGCTGAGGTCAACAGGTAATATAACCAACCTGTGAGGTGGCTCACCCCCGTAAGATAAACACATAAATGATCCCTGATAGAACCGATAATTAAAGGCACATCAGTGACAGGGAATGCTATTAAAACTAAACTATAAACTGGTGACATTAACTGCAAAAGAAGATTTTTATTGATACATTTCAGGTAGAATTTAGTTTTCAATAAGGAAAATGCTGTAAGAAACCTGAATTTGTTGCAACAAATTTAAAATAAAAGCTTTTATGCTAATTATTTTCTGTGATAATATTTTTCAGAGCTCATCATCTGTGACAGCTCTTGGCTCTCCTGACTGTAACCTCTCTGTGGCAGCTTCTCACAGACTCAATCAACTCCTCTTCCCCTCCCCCCTCAAACACAAACACAAACACACACACACACACAGATACCCCCTCCCAAAAGGAGATAAAACTCAGTTTTAACTTGAGTTTACAAGCTTTGAGCTTTGAGCAAAAGCATTTTTTTGCAAGTTCTGTTATTGGGTGCATATATAAATCATTTATGCTTAAACAAGGGTTATAATGAAGTTATTTGAACAGTGAATATCTCATCTGCCTAAAGTCAGGGCGAAGCCACTAACCAGCTGTAGGGATGGGTATCATTAGGATTTTATCTTTATCCATACAGACTTCTATCAGTCCAGCTCAGACTGTTACTGGTTTAAGAGAGTGAAGTTTATAGCAATTTGCAAAATTTGGAGATTAGTGACAAACTAACCAGTTAGACTACATACAGACAAGCTTTCATTTTAGCTGTTAGTAACAGTTTGCCATGAGCTTAACCAGCGTGCTGTGCTTCGTGTTAAACATGTCATGAGACTGTGGACAACGTTTGAGCCAGCTTTGACATCTGCAGATATGAGTTTCTGAAGAGGGGCCTGCTGAGGTTAGATGTGCTGAATAATATCCATTTTCATATCAGAAAAAACACTGCATTAAACATTGTCTTAGCTCACTGAGCTGAGGTCAACAGGTAATATAACCAACCTGTGAGGTGGCTCACCCCCGTAAGATAAACACATAAATGATCCCTGATAGAACCGATAATTAAAGGCACATCAGTGACAGGGAATGCTATTAAAACTAAACTATAAACTGGTGACATTAACTGCAAAAGAAGATTTTTATTGATACATTTCAGGTGGAATTTAGTTTTCAATAAGGAAAACGCTGTAAGAAACCTGAATTTGTTGCAACAAATTTAAAATAAAAGCTTTTATGCTAATTATTTTCTGTGATAATATTTTTCAGAGCTCATCATCTGTGACAGCTCATGGCTCTCTTGACTGTATCCTCCCCTGTGTTAGCTTCTCACAGACTCAATCAACTCCTCTTCCCCTCCCCCCTCAAACACACACACACAGACACACACACACAGAGACCCCCTTCCAAAAACCCATCAAAGAGTAATACAATGGCTCCATCTGTAGGATAAAGTAGAGAGTCGCAACAGGAAGTTACCCCAAAATCTGAGGTTTTCAAACAGGAAGTTGGGTTTCCGAACTTTGACGGGCCAGAACCGGCACACGCTTCGACCAAAACTCACAATTTTCGGAGGACTTCTTCCAAAAATTGTCAAGGAGGGGCTGACAACATTTGAAGTGAATCTGGTCACCCGTCTAGAAACTGGACATCACACTATAAAATATGTCATTTCCTGCTATAAATAGGTGGCGCTACAACAATTGTATGAATATTGACATATGGATGTGTGCAGATAGGTACCATTAACAATCCTGTAAAGTTTGATGCAGTTTGGACAAAGTATGGCCGAAATATAGCAAAAATAAAGCAACTTCCTGTTTCGTGGCGAGTAATCGAACTTTGAGGGGCCATAACTTCCACGCCCTTCAACAAAAACTCAAAATCTGCCGCAATTTAACATCGTCTATGTCTTAAGAACATACTATTAAGTTTTGAAGTCAATGGGATAATGCGTCTAGGACTAGTTCGCGTTCAAGCGACCCCTGGAAATGGCCAAAAACACACAATTTTTCACCTTCCAGTCAAAATAAAAATACTTTCTGTTGGGTTTAGAATATGGCTCCAAGAGACTTTTTGGTGCGTCATGGGATGTTACATATGTGTGCAGATTTTCAGATTTTTAGGCGCAACGGGCTTGAGGGGCTGTTCCGTTTAAAAATGTAGGTGGCGCTACCGAGGGCATTTTACCACGCCCCATGCTCAAGACCCCTAAATTATTAAATTTTTCGCCGTGCCTGACGCGTCTGCAAATTTTGGTAAGTTTTCACGCATGTTAAGGCCCTCAAAAAGCCGATCTAAGAGGCGGAAAAAGAAGAAAAAAAATAATAATAATAATAATTAAAGCTGCGAGCAGCGTTGAACGGGCCCTCGCACCGGCGCCCGTCGGGGGAGTGGCGACCGCGGACCCCGGCAACCGCGGGGTCACGCAGGTCGCAGGGCACACGCTGGCGTAACAGTTCACACTTCCGAGATGTAAAAATTTTAAAATAAAAGCTTTTATGCTAATTATTTTCTGTAATAATATTTTTCAGAGCTCATCATCTGTGACAGCTCTTGCTCTCCTGACTGTAACCTCTCTGTGGCAGCTTCTCACAGACTCAATCAACTCCTCTTCCC